>NW_007731283.1:0-14300 GCF_000696425.1 Galeopterus variegatus | reverse complement strand
CCCCAAAACAGGTTTTTTTTTTTTTTTTTTTTTTTTTTGTCTTTTTTCATGACCGGTAATGGGATCGCAACCCTTGGCTTGGTGTCGCCCGCACCGCGCTCAGCCAGTGAGTGCACCAGCCATCCCTATATAGGATCCGAACCTGCGGCAGGAGCGCCACTGCGCTCCCAGCACCGCACTCTCCCAAGTGTGCCACAGGGCCGGCCCCAAAACAGGTATCTTATGGTATTTGAGAACTTTTTGTTAAATGAACAAATGAAAAAATTTTTTAAAAGTTGGCCACCCTCCTTGTACCATTTCTAAGAGATACTAACATATAACCCATTTCTTCCTCTACAAAGGAAAAGTTTATGCAGTACACTTTTCAAAGCATAGTTTAGCAAAAAGAGAAAATTTGAGTGTTTACTTTGGCTAACATCTTTGGGCAACTTAGAGCATCTGTACACAGTCTACAATCATTCAGGTATTAATCCTACTGTTAAGAAGTGGACCCCACTGTTCGAGAAAGAAGCTAAGGAAATGATTAGACCCTAATCAAAGTTTTCTTAAACTGGAAACTAATTGGGACCTTCTGGAAAAAGAATTTACTACTGCAGTTCATAACAGTACCACAGATAAAAAATCAAATGATTAGGTCTCTTTGTGATGCTATAATAGTCAATGAAATTTCTGAGTGCATCTGATACACTTAGAGAATAGTTTTTTAGGAGTATCTGACCCATGAAGTCTGAGTTTCCAAATAAATTTTCTAATATGTATAAAAAGTAGCTGCCTACAAAAATATAATAAATCATTATAAAATTCAGAAAAGTTCTTTAAAAGCAGCAATATTATAAGCAGCATAATTATTAAATACTATTAAAAAGTGCTGTACTTAAACTTCATTATTAGTTGTTTTAATGGTAACCAGAAAGGCAGATAGAGGAGAAAAGGTTAAAAACTATAATTAGGCTGTAGGAAGATCTGTTTTTAAATTAACGTAATCATGACAAAAAAATTTCATTAAACCAAATATAATTAAATGCATTTTACCTGTACAGAGATAATGTAACCATGTAAGTTTCCTTCCACTGAAATGCTGGCTGTAAAATAATTCAAACTGTAAAAAAGAAAAAAAAATTTTTTTTTTTAGATTTTCAGCTACTATAACTTAGCTAGTTATTACCATACTAAAAAAAAAACGTTCATGTTAGAAATGACATTATGGTCCATCTAGTGACTTCTCATTTTATAAATGAGAAAACACATCTGAGTACCTGACCAAGATCATACAAATATTATTCAAGCTCTTTTAACTGACAACCTTGTCGAGAGTTCTCTCTACTAAAACACAGCACTGCAAACTTGATTTTTTGTATAAATTCAGAAATGACAAAAGTCAGTGAGTTATTATCATTTTTGAATGATATTAATTTGGATTTTATAAATTCTACTTACTGATGAAACACATAATCACATGTATTTCAATATGAAAATGATGAATCTCCTATTTGCTAACCTATACCCCTGCTGAAGTGACAGGCTAATAACTAACACTTGTGTGGATACCTACAAAGTGACATCTACGATTTAACTCCCACATCCAGTCAAACACTAATACTAACAAAGCTTCAGGGTACCAATCTTTGGATATCCTTTTGTTGATATTATTGTGAATAATTTAACATTCTATTAATGTAGCTTTGAAATGTTAAAATTTCCTTCCCTGGACTGAATGTGTAATTATAGAACATCAATCCAAAAATACAGAGTTCATGTCTTTTAAAGAGCTAGTACATAATATACAACAGGAAAATTATACCAAAATGTGAAAAACTCAACTTCTTTATAAAACGGAAAAATAAACTGCACCACGTCATAAGAGTTCAGAATTGTTGACATACTTTTAACATGATGTGCCTTATGTAACATACCTAAGGCTTTTATTTGTATATCAAGCTTTATCTTTTGTACTTTCAAAAAGAACGTTAAATAAAGCAATCAGCAACAGCTGAACTATCAGCTGTACTATGCCCACTCCTTAAAACCAAAGTTTACAGCTCCAGCCAAGAGAATTAGTGAATTCTTTCAGCAGCTTATTCCAAGTTCGCCTAGTCCAAGGAAGCTGAAATTTGCTAAGCATGTTTTCCCTCCAATAGTGCTGCATCCTCCTCTGCCAGCATACCCATCAACCCCCTTCTGTGATAAACAGGAAATGACTGGCACCTGAAATACTTAAGATTGTCTGCCTGGTTCTAACCAGACAAATAGCAAACCAAAATATGTGATAAGGGGACTCCAGAAGTATGCTTTGACTAACTAATAACCTCCATGGATGTCAATAAAATTCATTACTACTTATAAAACTCATAATTTATCTATAAAACACTTAAAATGAATTTGTGGACAAAAGAAAAATAAAACATTTTTGAAAATGAGAAACTCAAGCCTAAAAGTGCTCTTTATAAATAACTTAAGTACAAAACTAGCTTTCCAAGCACTAAAAACAGGTTTTACCTCTTTATACTCCTAGAAACTAGAACTATTCAATAATGTTTTATTGGTAATATCAACACGCCAAAAGAAAATATTCTTTTATCCTTAAGTTTAAAATCTGATTACAGACTCATATCTACAGCTAGTAAAAAACAAAAAGATTCAGCTCTAAATAGAATTATTATAAATTCATCTGGTAATACAAAGACAACAGTTATAAAACCTTGGTCAACTGTATCATTAAATAACTGTATTATCAAAGTTTATTAGTAAGAAATACATGCTGATTAAACTTCTCATTTAAAGGAAACAGACTAAAGAATGGCATTGTTCAAATACCATTTGAGGGCATTAATTAGATCTCAAAGAGCCTTAAAAACTAACACTTCATATTCAATGAATTTTTTCACCTCTAACAGAGAGCTACGTTAATATACGCTAGATTATTTTTTAATAATACTCAGGTTTGTGGACTATGCACAAAAGAAATATAACAAGATTTATTGGTTTAAAATGTAAAATAAATTTTAATTACAGCTTTATTCCCATAGTTTTAAGATACTTTTGTGTAAAAGTGAAGTAATTTTTGATAAATAGCTATATTTAAGACTATGACATACAAGTATATAAGACTTGTACATAAAATACAAGTCCTCACTAAGGCAAGATGAATTAATTTACATGTGAAAAATGTACATTATTAAGTATACAAACGGATTTCAATCCTACGTAACTGAAAACTTGGAATTACTAGGAAAAAATATAAGGACAAACTCCCTCTACTGGTAATTAGAGAGAATCTAAATGGAGAGAGAACAATATTCTTGGAATCGTAATTTTAAAATCAGAAAGAAACCCACTTCCTACTTATAAATGAGGAAACTATAAAACCTGATGAAGGTCATAAATATATAATAAATTAATTAATAATAAATAAAGTTTAAGGGGTCAAAAATTATTAGTAGAAAATACTTATTTCGGGCCGGCCCGGTGGCGCACTGGAGAATGCGCCGCTTGGGAGCGCAGTGGTGCTCCCGCCGAGGGTTCGGATCCCATGTGGAGACCGGTTCCCGCTCACTGGCTGAGCGCAGTGCGGGCGCAACACCGAGGGTTGCGATCCCGTTGCTGGTCCCCGGCACGGGCGCGACACCGAGGGTTGCGATCCCGTTACCGGTCAGTAAAAAAAAAGACAAAAAGGAAAAAAAAAAAAAAAGAAAAGAAAATACTTATTTCAAGGAGAGAGTGAAGAAGGACATAATGTTAGAAGAAAACTTTAACCAGCCCCCACTCACGCCCTAATTTCAATTAGAGAAGCAGGGTTTTAAGAAGATGTAAGTTGTAAGACTGTCAACGGGGCAGAGGGATCAATTTTCTTTCTCTTGGCTGGTCACAAATACATCAAAATGCTTCACTTGGCTACCCCATCCCCAGACCCAGCCTGCATCTATTCTTTCTGCAAAATGCGTAATAACCTGGGACTACACCCTGTCCATCCAATGGATGCTTGCAGGAATGCTCTTCTTCATACAGTTTCTAAGACAGTGTGTGCTATAATCTCTTTTCAAAGATGTAGAAAAGTCACAGATAGACTCTTATTCCGAAAGCCTACCTTATTCTCGGTATCCTGAAATCTACCTGACTGGTTATACCTATTACTATTACTAATACCACTATAACTATTATACTATACTAAGTGCTTTACATGCATTATTTCATTTCATCCTCATATCAACATTCTGAGGTAACACAATTATCAGTTAACAACAGAAGGTTAGAAAGTTATTTGCCAAAGTCAGAGAGTAGTAAATGCCATAATAGACATTTGAAACCAAAAACTATGATTCCAGTGCCTGTATTGTGCTATTTTGCTTATAATCTTCATTTTAAAAGAAACAAAAATAACATACTTTTAAAAAATGATACAAACTACTCATTGTCACCATCCCTACAGTGTAATGAAATAACATTTTCATTTTAAATGTCATAAATGTATGCCCAACTTACTGGTTCACAACCTAAATCAGTGCCCACTTAAGGTATTATTAAAGAATGATGAAGTTTTCTCTAGAAAAAACTGCCACCCAAACTTCCATCCCATCAAGAAATAAGAAGCCTCTTTTGGTTGCTTAAAAAATCAAAAAGGGTCAGTTTCATGAAAACATATTCACTCAAAAACTTTTACACAAATGTTCATAGCAGCATTATTCATATATCCAAGAAGTGGAAACAACCCAAATGTCCATCAAGTATCAGTGGATAAATAAAATGAGACTGATTAGTAAAAATGTGTTGCTAGGTCTTTTGGTCAAAGGTGAAGGCCTATATTATTCATAACCCAAAGCAGCTATTTAAAACCTTCCAAAAATTTCTTTCTTTTTAAAGGCAGAATAAATAAGTAAATGAAAGCGCACATTTATGAAACAAATTTCCCTTTTTTTTTTTTTTTTTTGTCTTTTTTCCGTGTCCGGCAACGGATCGCAACCCTCAGTGTCGCCCCCGTACCGGACCGGGGACCGGCGATGGGATCGCAAGCCTCGGCGCTGCTCCCGCGCCTCGCTCAGCCAGTGAGTGGGAGCCGGTCTGTACGTGGGATCCGAACCCTCGGACGGGAGCGCTGCCGCGCTTCCCAAGCGGCGCACTATCCAGTGCGCCACCGGGCCGGCCCCCAAATTTCCCTTTAAAACAAAAACTTTTCTGTAAATCCATATATCTTATTTCAACACTACAAAATGCTCCATTATTATATACAAGATACTTTGTAAGGTTTATAGATATACATGAAAGATACTGGGAACACTCTAGCCAGTAGTCAATTAAAAAAGGAAGGCACTTAGGCATATTTTTAATACCATCTACTGAGTGATGGAGAAATCTATTTCTTCGAAGTTATTCAAAACTCTCATCACCAGGTTGGAAAATCTGAATCTCTAACCTTGGGATATAAAAAGCTTTTGTTCTGTTAACGTTACTCTTAAAAATTAAAAGGTAATTTTTGGTAGGTTTAAAAAGGAATGCAATTTATATTCAATGTCTCCTATGCAGGAAAATTTTCAACTACTGAATAACTCAGGATAAACACAAATCACCTACAATTGTGTAAGCTACAATGCTGTAAAAATGAACTGAAATTCAACTGCACTCCAAAACTTGTACTTAAAGGACTACTTTAGGTGTATTAAGTAATACTAGTCTTTTTAAAGTTAATAGTAATTATCTTGTGGCTCTTTCTGTATCAGTATATATTGGTAGATTTTGTCCTTTTAGTACAGTAATTACGTAGCACACTGTATGAATACACCATTACACATTTAAACAGTCCCTGTTGATTATTTCCTGTTATTACTTACAATGTCGCAATAAACATCTTTACATGCTTAAATAAATAAGAATAATTTCTAGAACATTACCAGATCAAAGCCTTACATTACCTTTAGTTTATTGATCATGGCTTCTTCAGAATCCATAGACATAGACAACCCGTGAATTAAACGTTTTGCCAGCATTCTTGCGTAGAACTACATTAAAAAATATTTAAAAGATTACTTCCTTTCTAATGACTTAAAGTTCAAAAATAAATCAAAGCTGACTAAAACACAAAAAAACTTTTCTATCCACAACTTACCTTTTGAAAAACATCCTTATCATCGATATATTTGAAAACAGTAATAAAGCTTGTGAGTTTGTCTTCCACTTCATTCTCAGTCATCCCTTTTGCTGATTTTTTTAGTAGGTTGTCACAGTACTTAGCAAGCTAAAATAGAAATTGATATCTTATAAAGGGGTGTTCTGCATATTATCATGCCTCAAAGGAAGCAAAGTGGCAAAAATACAAAATAAGATAAAAAAAATGGGATCTTTGCTGTCCTAAAGCTTATGTTTTAAAAATCATGAACATAAACTAAATAACTTAAAATATACATCATATGGTAAATTAATTAAAAAAAAACAACCCAAACTAGAAACAAGTCAAAAATCTAATCAACACTTGATGAGCAACCACCAAACTTACAAAAAAAAAAAAAAACCCAAACTAGAAACAAGTCAAAAATCTAATCAACACTTGATGAGCAACCACCAAACTTACCAGTTCAGGTGCTTTGCAAACAGATTTGGGTTCTCTGTAATTTACAACTGATGTAAGGGCCTAAATAGAAAACAGGCCAGTAATTAGCCACTAGCAATAGGGCAAAAGCATAGCTGTTTCAATATATGGTATAATCTGTAGATCCAAAATTACCACTCCACACAAAACACAGCATTTTGGTGGTCATCTGTTAATACTGTTTACATATCTAACATAGTGCAGACTCCTGTAGCTACATTCCTAATTATATAAAAATCATATATCCTGCTCCTATTCCAAGATATTCTTTATAACTCGTTACTGAAATTTGAATACAGATAAAATAACAGTATTTTTTTATTTACAACAACCTTGTAAGCAAATTTCCTTTGAAGAATACCGAAACTCAAAATTGTAAAATATGTTTACTTTTCTTTCAAATATTATTCAATATAGCCTAAGTATTATACTGAAGGAAAAATCAGTACTAAAGAATATTAAAATTATGCATGTATTTTCAAAAGATAACTAGTTTATTAACAAGTTCCCTAACATAGCATAATCATGGGAAATTCCACAATTTGATTCAATCATTTAGTTATTTTAAGTTACATTATTTTGACATTCATATTTAAATTAGTTACTTAAGGTTAATCTCCAGGTCAGATCAGAAATCTCATACTTAGAAGCCTAATCCTGAAAAATGCCTAAAGAATAATACAGAGAATTTTATATACACATTTAGTATATATGTATTAAAAAGTTACCTTATCCAATGCACTCATAAAGTGCTGATCACCATTCAAAACAGTGTTGATAAGTTGAACAAATTTACCATGTACTTCCAAAACTGACTCTACAAATAGTGTTGGCATCTAAAAATATAAAATACAAAGTACAAAGTCACATTTTAAAAAGCTCAAGAATAAAATTAGGCTTATTAAAGACTTAAGCTTCCTCCAAGTAAATTATGTTTTACACACATATACTCCTCAGAAAATGTTTTTAGTTAAGATAGTCTTAAGAACCTAAAACTGATGTTGAAATTATCTTGTCATTCAACTCCAGAACTATCTAGAACCTCTGCCAGAAGAACCCATCAAAAGCACACTTCTGTCTTGTGCTGGAATACCAAACCTTAAGGGTAACAAGATACAATCTCTGAACTACCAGGCCTATCTCTTTCCTTCTTTTTTTTGGTAGCTGACTGGTACAGGGATCGAACCCCGGACCTTGGTGTTATTAGCACCACACTCTAACCAACTGAGCTAACCGGTGAGCCCCAGGCATATCACTTTCATAGAGGATTATGTGAAAAAAGACTGCCTACTAAGTCACTTAAGGCTGAAAAAGAGAGGAGAGTTAAAATGCACCAGTATCCATGAGAACAGTGATCCTTGAAACTGGGCAGTGCGATCCCCCCCATCTCAGAGGGAAGACATACAGAGCAGTGCAAAAGTGAGTTGTGTCCCTTAATGGAGATAACTATGAAGAAGTTAGTACCTAAGACTTTAACTAAGTTGGCTGAATTTGAGTCCACTACAAATGCATTCTCTTATATTTCCATCTCTCAGCCTTGATACCAAACTTTATGCTTCAAGGCCCAATGTTGTTCAACACTATGAATCTATAAGCCTAATAATACATTAAGCCTAAGAAACAATACAGAGTAAGAAACGTAAATAATATATACTAATGGTACTACAAAAAATAGAAAACTCATGCATTACTGTGGCAAAACATAAAAACTAAGAATTATTATTTGCCAAAGACAAATCTACACCTAGGTGGATCAGCATCTAGTAAGCGCTCCTGAACAATGTCTATACACAGAAATAGGTGCAAACAGTATTATATGGCAAACAGTTCTACTTACGACAAAAATAGAAGTAACATTTACCATTATATCCATCTTATTCATTAAATATCACTAATAATAAGGAACGCAGTCCAACAAGATTTGATGATAGAAACTCACTTTGATAGAAAAGCCAAATTATTGTAAATAGTCATTTGATTGGCAAAGTATTCTTGAGAAAAATGGATATTAGGGATGTGAGGGTCACTGTTTTGATTATTTTGGGTAGCAAGCATATAGTCAGGGAAGATTATTTTAATCTAAATTTGCTTCCTGGCAACCAAAATCAGAGGATATGTAAAGAAAGCGAATTGCAAGTTGTCTATATTACCATTGACTAGTACCACTTCCAATGCAACTAAATATCAATGCCAGTTACACAGAAACACAATTATTAAAAATAGCAAACATTTTTCTGTGAGAGGCTAACAATTGCTAAATTAACAAATCAGTATGGCTAAGAAGCATCCAATTTCACTCAATGGTTTTCTAATTATTTGATCCTTCCAAAATAAGTCCAACAAATTCTAGACTTAAAGCATTTGAATGAAGACATTTCATTTGTTGGCACAGTAAGACTTTTTCTTTCATCTTTTAAAACATTAAAACAGTAAAATCAAAAGAAAAATTCCATGATAAATCTGATTAAGAGAACAACTTTCCAGTTCCTTATACAACTCACATTTTCCTGAGTAAGGTTACTGGTTGCTCTAAGGCCCTCATCATGGATATGATTTTGCAGCTCCTGAATCATATGAGGTAAACCAGTAGACACAGCACGTAGTAAGACATACATATTTGCCATGTCTGAGGGGAAAAAGAAATCTGATTATTAAATGTCCAAATATTTTTAATTTATTAGGTAATATATAGTTCAAAATACAGTAGTACAAAAGAGTATATGCAGAGAAAAGTCCCCCAAACCCCATCTTCCAGCCACCCAGTCTGCCCCCCATAGGAAAGCAATGTTGTGGTTGTTTAGTAGCTTGCCAAAGATGTTTTATGCACATTCAAGCAAATACACATATTCTTCCCCCTGTCCCTTCTTATACAAATAGTGTAGCATATTTTATGTATTACTTGCAGCTGCAGAACACTTTTTAACTTAGAGGTCTTTTTATTTCAGTATATAAGCACTTCCACATATTTTACAACTGCATCGTACTCGATGATATTCATATATTACAATTACTTAACAATTGAAGGAAATTTAGGTTGTTCCCAATCTCTTGATATAACAATGTTGCAATTAATAATCTTGTATATGGGCAAGAATATCTGTAGTATAAATCCCTAAACGTGGGACTGCTGTGTCAAAGTTTTAATCTTGTAGACATATCCTTCTAAAGAGAGCTCCCAACAGCAGGGAACTCCCTTGCCAACAGTGTTATCAAACATCAAAATCTGACACCGAGAGGTGAAAAATGATGTCTCAGCACAGTGAGTTTTACTTTAAACTCTTTACTGAAGTATAATACACACACAGAAAAGTGTACAAACCATAAGTGTATATCTAATGATTTATCACAAGTGAACACACAACTCACCCAGGGTAAGAAAAAGACATTACCTATACCCAGAAGTCCCCTTCATGCCTCCTCCCAATCACTACTCCTCTTGCTCCTCTGCAAAGGTAACCACTGTTGTGACCACTAAACCACAGATTAGTTTTGCCCGTTTTGAACTATGTATAAAAATGGAATCACACAATTCTTTCCTGTCTGGTTTCTTCAATGTAATGTTTATACGGATCATCTGTGTTATTGTATGTATCTTTAATTTGTTCATTTCCACTCCTCTGTAATATTCCATTGTATAAATACATTGTACTTCATTCTACTGTTATTGGACATTTGAGCTGTTTCCAGTTTGGGGCTATTACAAATAATGTTGCTATAAACATTCTTGCACCTTTCTTTTTTTTTTCTTTTTCTTTTTCCGTGTCCGGCAACAGGATCGCAACCCTCGGTGTTGCTCCCGCGCCTCGCTCAGCCAGTGAGCGGGAACCGGTCCGTATGTGGGATCCGAACCCTCGGCGGGAGCGCCACCACGCTCCCAAGCGGCGCACTATAGCAGTGTGCCACTGGGCCGGCCCATTGCACCTTTCTTTTTGCACATACTTGCATGCATTTGGCCGGGGGATGTACATGCCTAGGAGTCTAACCACTGGATCATAAAATATGCACATATCCTGCCAGTTTTTCAATTGCACCTTTCTTTTTGCACATACTTGCATGCATTTGGCCGGGGGAGGTACATGCCTAGGAGTCTAACCACTGGATCATAAAATATGCACATATCCTGCCAGTTTTTCAAATGGGTATATCAATTTACATTTTCACTCCAGTGTATAACAAGTTCCTGCTACTTTCCACACTTCCCAATACTTATTATTTTCAGTCTTTTTAATTTTATATAAAATGTAAGTACTCATATCTTAGTCTAATTTTAATTTGCATTCCTCTATTTTAATGAGATGGGAGTCCCTTTTTGTGTTTATTGGCCATTTGGATATCTTCTACCAGTATTCCGCAATGCCTATTCAAGATTCTTGACCATTTTATATTTTGAATATAAATCTCTTTCAGTCATTGCAAATATATTACCCTATGACTGTCCTTTGATGCTCTTTTCTCAAGATAGTGTCCCTTTTTCTTTTTTCTCTTGGGCTGGCCCAGGTATGGGTCCTGAACCTTTGACCTTGGTGTTCTCGGCACCACAGTCTTCTAAGTGACCTAACCAGTCAGCCCTTGATGCTCTTTTGATGATCCAGTGGTCTTAATCGTCTTTTAATGATCCAAAGTTTTCCATTTTAATGTAGTCCACTGGATCAATCTTTCCTTTGTGGTTAGCACTTTTGTGTCCTATTTAAATTATCTTTCCCTACCTCAAGGTTATGAAGATATTCTCCTATATTACCTTTTAGAAGTGTTATTGTTTTACCTTTTATGTTTAGATTTAAAAAAAAAAAAAAACCTGTAATGAATTGATTTTGTTTACAGTGTCTAAAGTAGAGATCGAATTTCATTTTTTTTCCCCAAATGGGTATTCAGTTGACTCAGTACTGTGTGAGAAATGACCATCTTTCACTGACTGCTACCTGTAATGAATTGATTTTGTTTACAGTGTCTAAAGTAGAGATCGAATTTCATTTTTTTTTCCCAAATGGGTATTCAGTTGACTCAGTACTGTGTGAGAAATGACCATCTTTCACTGACTGCTCTGCAGTCCACCTTGGTCTTAAATCAAGCATCTACATATGCATGGGCTGCTTCTACACATTGTTTATTACACTGGTCTGTCTAATCCTGTACCAATGCCTCTCTGTCTTAATTCTTGTGGCTTCATGACATCTTGCTATCCTGTAAAGTCTTTCCATCATGCTCTTCAAGATTACGTTGGCCATTCTTAGTCTAAGAGTATAGCTTTCAGAATTAAAAAAGAAAAAAAAGATGGACTTTGGACTTCCCAGCCTCAGAAACTGTAAGCAATAAATTTTCATTTTCTTTATAAATTAAAAAAATTTTTTTTTTATTGGGTTTTGATTAGATTGCCTTGGATTTACAAATCAATGTTGCTGTCAACAATGTTTAATTTTCTGTGTAGGTCTGGCACATGTCTTATTATATTTATTTCCTGCTATTTGATAATTTCTCTTTCTCTAAAAAAATTCTTTTTATTCCACTATTTATTGCTGGTATCTCACTGTATTTTTATTTTGTATTTCTCCTATATCTCCTCATATATTTAAAACATATTTATATTTCCTTTTCATAGTTATGCCTTTATTCCTACTGTTTATTAGGAATTCTAAATGTATGAAGTAAATTAGACCTTTTGATATATAAAAATGTATAAACACATTTTCCCAGTTTTTCTTTTGACTTTAGAATACATTTTGAAAATATACTTTTCCAAAATAGTCTTTCAAAATACATTATTAATAATTTGTAAGTAAGTACATCAATATTTTAAAGACTATTACTAAAATATGCTTTAAATCTAAGGTGGCTGGATGATGATGTAAAAAGTGGGTTTATAATTTAATTTCTATTCACATTTATGTTTGGTATCACTTACCATTTTTTTTCTCTTGTCGAATGATATTATGACATTCCGCATGTAAGAACTGCAAGTGGTCTGCTACCATTCGTTGCTGACATTCATGAATCACTTTAGTATATGAACTTGGATTTAAGTATTTTCGACATCGAATTTCTTCATCTTTTAATCTACCTAGAACCTATAGATATATAGTGTTAGAGTCATGAACTACTAAGTTTTACTATGAGGAAAAACCGTAATATTGGTAAATAACTTAGCCAAATTTTAATGGCTCAGCTAAAAACAGCAAAGATAATAAATAAGGTTTACACAACCCATTTAAACCCACATTTCCTAAATCATTTCAAATTTTTATTTAAGCTACTAGCTATCACCTATATAGTCTATCACACTCTTAAGAACATGAACTAAAGTTATATGATTTGTATTTTACTGTCACTTATCAACCCCAATTATCCTGTTACATGGAAGACCTAACACACAACAGGAAGAGCAAGTAAAGATTATTAAAAAACCGGAATAGCTGGCCTCTACATAAACATTTAACTATCAAACTACATCAACTGGATCAAGTAGATTAATTACTTTTTCTTGGTTTCTCTTCCTGTAAAATGGAAACATAATTAGTATGTATGTGATGGTTAACTATCACATTAAAGATTTCATTAAAATTTTTAAAAGTCAAACTATATTTAGTCGTAGTCAAATATGTCAATCAAGACCTTTATTAAAGCTTATCCTATATAAAAAGCACTGAGCTACAAACAATACCCTGGTTAATATTAACAAGAACTAGCTAGGAAGGGGCCGGTGCTTGGCTCACTCGGGAGAGTGTGGTGCTGCCAAGGCCACGAGTTCAGATCCCATATAGGGATGGCCGGTTAGCTCACTGGGTGAGTGTGGTGCTGACAACACCGGAAGGGGCCGGTGCTTGGCTCACTCGGGAGAGTGTGGTGCTGCCAAGGCCACGAGTTCAGATCTCATATAGGGATGGCTGGTTAGCTCACTGGGTGAGTGTGGTGCTGACAACACCAAGTCAAGGGTTAAGATCCCCTTACCGGTAATCTTTAAAAAAAAAAAAAAAAATAGAGCTAGCTAAGAAGGATAATAGCCAAAGAATTTGACTAACTTCTATCTCAAAACAAAACTACAACATTGTTGTAATCATGCTAGCATGGCACGTACGCATACAAATGTATAGACTTAGAAAACATTCTGTAATGTGAACCTATATAATTGGAGTTTCTGAATTTATCTGATCCCAGGGAACTATGTGCATTTGATGCTTTGGAGAGTACTGCTGAGTCTGACTCAGCATAAGAAGATGATGTTGGGAGGCAAAATCATTCCTGGATATCCTATCAGAAACCTTTTGATAAAAATGAGGCTGAAGACTGAGAAGAGTCCCCTAGTCCTACCTTTCCTATTATGCAATGCTGTGTGAAGCAAGGAGTTCCGAGCAAAGTCACAGAAACCCAGGGTGGGAGAGAAAGGGTCTAGATTAAAAAGGTGTTCACCACATATTTCATCAACTAAGAAAGTAATTTTGGTCAACAATAAATCTTTTTAAGGACTATTTTTTGTAATAAAAAAGATTAAACAGATTAGTTTTTACAGCTTGCTAAATTAACTAAGTGCAACGTGAATTAGAGTGTGGGTCTGAGGGACGTGAAGGAGGATGAAAGGAGAGAAAAAAAAACCCTGATAACTTGTTTGAGGGACTGCATATAAAGAGAAAGAGAAACAAGGTTAGACTGCCTCACGGCAGGACTTCAAATAGCAACGAAACCATAGCAGCAGGGGGAAAACAGCCAAAACCTCAGGAAAGATACAGAAAGG
>NW_007731282.1:144447-164061 GCF_000696425.1 Galeopterus variegatus | reverse complement strand
TCCATTTATAGATCACAGGCAGAGTAGAGTTAGTATAATTCTTAAGATCCCTAGGGCTTTCGGGATGGTAAGTGATCATTGGCTTCAACTTAAAGTCAGCAGCTGCATTAGCCCCTAACAAGAAAGTCAACCTCTCCTTTGAAGTTTGAAGCTTTGAAGCCAGGCATTGACTTCTCCTCTGTAGCTATGAAAGTCCTAGATGGCATCTTCTTCCAGCATAAGGCTGCTTTGTCTATATTGAAAATCTGTTGTTAAGTGTTTCCACCTTCATTAATGATCTTAGCTGGATCTTCTGGATAACTCGCTGCAATTTCTATGTCAGCACTTGCTGCTTCACCTTGCACTTGAATATTATGGATACAGCTTCTTTCCTTAAACCTCATGAACCTACCTTTGCTACCTTCAATCTTTTCTTCTCCTCCAGTTTCCTCACTTCTCTCAGCCTTTATAGACTTGAAGAGAGTTAGGTGTTGCTCTGGATTAGGCTTTGGTTTAAGTGAATGCTGTGGTTGATTTGGTCCTCTATGCAAATCACTAAAATTTTCTCCACATCAGCAGTAATGCTGTCTTGCTTTCTTCTTATTCATGTGTTCACTGGAGTAGTACTTTTAATTTCCTTCAAGAACTTTTCCTTTGCATTCATAACTTGGGTAACTGTTTGTCACAAGAAGCCCAGCTTCCAGCCTGTCTCAGCTTTCAACATGCCTTCCTCACTAAGATTAATCATTTCTACCTTTGATTTAAAGTGAAAGAAAGGTGACTCTTCCTTTCACATGAACACTTAGAGGCCATTGTAGGGTTTTTGTTTTTTTTTTTTTGGCTTGTTTGTTTGTTTGTTTGGTGTAATTTCAATACTGTTTTGTCTCAGAGAATAGGGAGGCTAAAGGAGAGGAAGAGAGATGGGGAAATGACCAGTCAGTGTAGCAGTTACAACACAGACAATATTTATTAAGTTCACCATTTTGTATCAGTGCAGTTTCTGGCACCCCAAAGTAATTTAAAAAGTAACATTAAAGATCACTGATTACAGAGCACCATAACATATTTTTTAAAAAGGTAAAAAAAAATTGAAATATTGTGAGAATTACCAAAATGTGACATAGAGACACAAAGTGAGCACATACTATTGGAAAAATGACACCCATAGACTTGCTCAATGGAGGGTTGCCACAAACCTTTAATTTGTAAAGAATACAGTATCTGCAAAGTGCAATGAAGTGAAGTGCATTGAGATGAAACTATGCATGTATACAATACTTCATTCAGGGTGAGCTGTAAGAATGGATTCCTAAGGCAATATTATCAAAAACAATTTGAATGTTGCAACATGAATTTTAAAGATAACTCTCCTTGTTGGAAGTATACAAATGATTTAACAGTCAAAAATCTCAAGGTAAATTATTTCTATTCCCAACATTGCATATTATTTACATGTATTTCTTCCATGAATAGCAAAATAGTTTAAGAACATTATGTTCATGTCATCCCTGAGGGGCAAACAGATTTAAGTTGTCTAACTATCATAATTAGAATTAGAATTCAAAGATATGCATTGCAGTTCTGTGTAAAGAAAAAATGTGAAAGGATTACAGTAGTTAAACAAGAGAGAAAGTTTATTGCACAACACTTTTTTTTTATTGTTTGCAGCTTTGCGATCAGTTGCCAGGTAATTGTTATTTTTTGTTTGTTTATTTAAATTGCTCCTATGATGGTGGCTTTTAAATATCAATGATTATATTGGCTGCAACTCTACTACCCAAATGTCTTCTAACATGCAATGCTAAAGAGATTATGTATATATACATATACACATATACATACATGTATGTATATGTGAGGTTACTTCAAAAAGTTCATGGAAAAATAGAATTGAAAGATGCTATGAATCATTTTTCCAGAACATCTTGAAGTACACACACACACACACACACACACACACACGGAAAGTAATATTCATTGAAATTTTGAAATGCCCATTTTATTTTGTCATATAATTTTACATGTAAATTGGAAGACTGGGAAAAGAAAGAGTAGAAAATTCAGCGTTTACATCTGGAGAGTTAGTTGTTAAACATAACAGAAAAAAAAATGGAAGAGTTAAACCCAACTGTTTTAAAAAATAGATTAATTATTAATGAACTAAAAACACTCCTATTTTAAGGCAGAGACTGGAATGCTTGATAAAAATGCAAGAACCAATGGTATGCTTCTAGAAGAGAAACACCTTAATTATTAAGGAAAAAAAGCAGAGGGAGGAAAAGATGGAAACGTTTTACAATGCAAAAATGATCACATGATCATGAAACTGAGTAAGGCTAGGCCTGTGAACCAAACTGACTCCATTTTTCCTGTAGAGGACACTTTGTTACTTTTCCAGTCCTCAGTCATGAGACCCCCAGGGCAAATGATTACCCCATGGGCTGCCCTGACAAATAGACTGAGATAAGACAGGAAACAGATATTTACTGAGTTGCAAAACCACTCCCAAGGCTTATTTACTGTAACTGTAAAAATTAAGTTACAGATTAATTTTAAGACCCCATTTAGGCATTCCCACCTGCACACCAAAGCTTCAAGGTGACTACTACAATGACCCTCCTGGGGTGGCAATGATGAGCACCACTGTCATCTTGGACCTACTGAGCATACACCCATGACAAAACCAGGCAGAACAGAATGGACCACCTCCAATGATGCTGGCCTGCACCCCTTAACTCCTCTCC
This sequence comes from Galeopterus variegatus, assembly GCF_000696425.1. Classification (NCBI taxonomy): domain Eukaryota; kingdom Metazoa; phylum Chordata; class Mammalia; order Dermoptera; family Cynocephalidae; genus Galeopterus; species Galeopterus variegatus. The sequence continues at coordinate 161,338 of NW_007731282.1, read as the reverse complement.
CTATAAAAGACCCTGAACAGTTCCCCTGGGAGGTTAGCTTTACTGTTGCTACCCCCTTTATGCATAAATATATCTCTTCTTTTAATAAAGTGTTGCTTGTTCTACTGCTGGGTACATTGTTCATTTGTATGACTTGGGAATCCAGGAGCCTAATTTAGTCACTGGCAAAAATTGGAAAGCTTTGGGTACCAGAAAAGACTCTAGCTGCAAGAGGCAAGTGGTCACTGGGACTATTTTGCTCCCATGTCTCTGCTGCTGTTAGATGTCTCCTGGAGTCCCCAGCCTAAATTCTGACAAGGCAGTGCTTTATTCTCTTTTACTCTCCTTTTTTCCCCCTTTTCTTCCTCTTTAAAAGTGACTGCCAGACAACTATAGCTTAAACTCCTCTCACCTGTGAGAAGTATGCTCCCTCTGGCCTGCAGCAGCTTGCCCTGACGGGTGACTAGCAGAGATGGGAAGCCAGTCCTGCACCTTGAAGACCTTGTTTGAGCAGGTTCCCCTGAGGAGGGATGCAGGAGAATGGTGAGAGTGGTGGGGACTCATTCCCACACCCGTGCAGTGAATGGAAGTCCTCAAGCTGCTGACATTCTCTTTACTTTTCTCTGATTTTCTGAGCCCTCCACTGCCGTTTTGATAGGTGCACCTGTAGGCCTCCTGGCTATGCTTGGTTTCTCTTATTTAAATCTACTTGGTACTTTTCTTCTTTGTGCCACAATGGTGGAGAGAACTGCTTTTATCAGTTACTGTGTCATGGGAATATGTTGGACCCGCTGATTGGGACTAAGATAAACTGGACCCTACTGCTCCTCTTTTTATTTGTTTGCTGGGTTAGACATTTAGTTGAGTACCAGTAATCTGAATAAAACTCCCAATCCTTGCATCAACTTTTGGACTTCCAAGTTACTTATTAAGTGTGAGAGGGCAAGCGAGCCTGGTCTGTGGATAACAATCACATGAAAGCTGGTGTGGCTATCACCTTTAGGTAAAATTAGCATGACATATATCATTATCATAAAAGGTTTAATTCATCAACAAGGTTCTGTGTGTGTTCCACATCCATGAAAAAATAACTAAAAATAAAATTAAGATAGACTCAGAGTCATAGCGGAAAAATTTATTAACCATCTCTCAGTAAATGACAGAACAAGAAAAAAAAAAAAAAAACTTGAACATCACTATGAGCAAAACTCATGTAAAGATCATTACATCCAACAGCTTCAGAATGCACATTTAAAAAAACAAGCAAAACAAAACAAAAAACACATGTGGAATATTCACCAAGATAGACCATATAGTGGAAAATAAAAACATATTATAGTTTAAAAAAAAAAAAACTTTCAAAAGATTAAATCAGAAGTCAATAAATACAGTACTGAGAAAAGCCCAATATTTGCAATTTCAGTAACATATTTTTTTTCTAATAATTTCACAAAACATATGACAAGTCACACTGGAAAATAATGCCAATTGAAAGAATATGAAAATATAATATAAAAGTTTGTGTGACTTAGCAAAGACCATATTTTGAGAGGAGTACAGATCTCTAACAGTTTATATTCAAAGAGAAGAAAAGTGTATAAAGCATTGATCTGGAGAACTTACGGTTTCAGAGTCAATATGTGAAGAGCTTGAAAGTTGTCATTCCCAATGTATAAACAAGAAAATTTGATCAAACTGAAAACAAACTACTTTAATTTTCAACTCCTCATAGAAATAAGGTTGCAGAACAAACCAACCCTAAAATCTGGAGAGACAGGCACATCAAGAGAGTGACAGATAAGATCGGATCACCCAGAGCAGAAGTTGCTTAAGCCATAAAGGGGAGAAACCTTTAAATGGTAATTTTGACAGGATGAGTGTGGACTAGCTTCAGAGTAAGAAACTTCTGAGAGCAGCAGTCTTAGTGGTGTGCAGATGCTTACATGAATTTTACCACAAGGAATTCCACCAGGCTTTTGTAGTGGAGATCTGAGAAAGACACCCTCCTGACATGACAGAAGAATGGGAAACGTGATTACTGCGAAGTACTCCTAGAGCCATCTCCTTTACAAAGGTGTAGTCTCGGGGGAACTGATTGTGCCTGAGCCTTATCTCAGCTGTGGGAGAACAATGCTCCCGCTGCAGCACTCCCTAGCACTTTTGCTTCAATGGGAGTGGGGTGGGGCTGTGGGAACAAACACGTGTAGTGTCATAGTCCAGAGATAGAGGCCAAATAAAAGACTGAGGTTTAATAACAAGATTATAGACAGTGTTCCCTCCTCTATACCTGACCACCATAAAAAAGGGCTCTTGCATAAAAAAAGTGAAGTACTGCTCAAGGGGCAGGAACATGCAGACTGTCTTAGAAGAAGTGCTTAGAGAAGCCCAAAGCCAGGGAGAAAAAAACAAAAAGGAAAAAAACCACAATGACAGAAAAGGAAATTGAAACCTCTAGAATTTACAGCTACAGCAAGCATTAAACTTAATTTCTATCCAAATTAAAATACACACCACTGTGCTAAATTTTTACACCTCAGTACCTATTACCTAATACAGCATGTTTGGATCTCACTGAAAATTTATAAGACATGCCAAAAAGCAAGGGAAAAAAAAAAAGTCTGAAGTCACAAAGCAAGCTAAGATTCAGATTCAGACATGACAAAAACTTTGTAATTATCAGACATGGAATTTAAAACAATTATGATTAATATGCTAAGGACACTAGGCTCCTCAGTAGAATGGACATGACTGAGAAAAGAATTGATGAGCTTGAAAATATGACAACAATAATTCTCAAATAGACTTGAAAAGGGAAAACAGGTAAAAAACAAAGACAAAACCGCCCAGAAAATCCAAGAACTATGGGGCAATTCAAAAGCATAACCTAAGTGTATTTGTATATCAGAAGGAGAGAAGGGGGCCGGTCCGGTGGTGCACTGCTACAGTGCGCTGCTTGGGAGCATGGTGGCGCTCCCGCCGTGGGTTCGGATCCCACATACAGACCGGCTGCTCACTGGCTGAGCGAGGTGCCGGCGCAACACTGAGGGTTGCGATCCGTTGCCGGTCACGAAAAAAGACAAAAAGAAAAAAAAAAAAAAAGAAAAAAAAAAAGAAGGAGAGAAGGAAGAGAGAAAGTATCAGAAGTATTTAAGTTACTAATGGTGAAGAAGTTGAGGATAGATGCATGTAGATGCTCTGTCCTCAAATGTGCACGGCATAACTTCCCACTCTTTAAATGTGGGCTTTGCATAATGACTTCTCTCCAAAGAAGAATATATTACATAAAGAGGGAAAGAATATATTACATAAAGAGGGAAACACAAGTTTATGGTGGAGAAACCTGACTAACCTGATGACTGGTGATTAAGCTTAACATCAACAGTAAATAAGTCATACTGGTAATATGCATCCCTGATATTATGTGATGAAAATGTCACTTTAGCTGTATGGTCTTCCTCCACAAAATACATAACTTCAGTCTAATTAGGAGACAACCTCCAAACAAATCTAAATACACAGATAATATACAACATGCCTGGTCAGTACTCTTACAGACTGTCAAGGCCATCAAAAAGAAGAAAAGTTTCAGAAATTGGCATAACCAAGAGAAGCCCAATGAGACATGGTGCCTAAATGTAATGTGGTACCTTGATGGGAAAAAAGGACCCTAGTTAAAAAATAAACAGATTTGAATAAAGCTAGTTAATAATAGTATATAAATAAGAAGATCAACAATCTGAAGTTCCCACCTCTAGAGCTAGAAAAAAAGTTAACTAAAATCAAATTAAGCAAGGAAAGGGAAACAATGGAGATAAGAAAAGAAATCAATAAAACAAAATAAAAAATAACAGAGAAAATATGAAAAGCTAATATTTGATACTTTCAAGAGATGATTGTAGACCTCTAACTTCAGCAAGCAACAACAACAAAACAAATTTAAGAGAAAAAATTTACTGATATCTGGAATGACAGAGTAGAGAACACTGCAGATTCTATATAAAGTTTTTAATGATTAAAAATAATCATATGAACAACTTTTTTGCAAATAAGTGGGACAAATAAGACGAAATAGGAAAAGTCTTGAAAAATGAAACTTACCAATACTAACCCCAAAGGAAAAAGAAATTGTGAATAGTCTAACATTTCTAAGGAAATCAAATTAATATTTAAAAATCTTTCCACACAGAAAATTCTACCACTTTTACCGGGGAGTTCTATTCAATGTTTGTGGAAGAAATAATACCAATAACGGACAATCTTTTTCAGAAAATAGAAAGGGAGAGAATACTTTCTGATTTATTTTTTGAAGCCAGCATTCTCAGTACCAGGAAATGAAAAGGACATTATAAGAAAATAAATGGCATGCAAATAAACATTCATGCAAAATTCCTCAACAAGATATCAGCAAGTCAAATATAGCCCAAACACAAAGAGCACATTAGGTTTATTGAAAGAATAAATGATGTGTTTAAAATAATAATAATAATAATAAAAACAGATCCTTAACATTTTTGAAGGGTATTGATCAGTTTTTTTTTTTTAATGTTCCCTGATTTGTATTTGTAAGATATCTTCTCATGATTTGGGAGAAGCAATATATTTGTGTAAGAATACCACCAAAATGAAGTTGCATTTTTTTTTTATTGAAACATAATTGATTATACATATTTGTGGGATACAGAGTTGACTATCAGTCTTTGTGTCCAATATGTGATGTTCAAATCATAATTATTAGGAGATCCGTCATTGCAAAACATAACCAATCTTTGTGTCCATTAACCAACTTCTCTCTAACCTTCCTCTCTCTCCCTGTTTCCTGCCTCTTGTAATTATAGCTCTGTTCTCTCTTTCTGAAAGTTCAACATATTATTGTGGTTGTCTTTCTTTCTCTCTTTTGTTCTTTCTCTTCCTTTCTTTCTTTCAGAGCCCCCATTTATGAGTGTGGATATATGGTATTTCTCTCTCTCTGCCTGGTTTAATAGTCCATAATGTGTTCCATACAGTTGATATTTGATATACAGTGTTACTACTGGTAATGTTGACTTAGTTCAAGTGGTTCCTGCAGGATTTACCCACAATAAAGCTACTATCTTACCGTTTGTACTTAATATAGACCTTGTGGAAGATACTTTGAGACTTATGCAAATTAAGTTTCTTCTCAAACTTTCACCACTTCTCTTACAGCACATCAATATCTGCAACGATTCATGAAACCAATGAAAAATAATAAACAAATGAAAGGTAGAACAGTGGAATCTCCTGAAATAGAAAACATTACATTACTAGGAAAACAGAGGAAATTAAAATAAGGTATTTTGTTCAGTTAATAGTATTGTATTACTATGATCGTACTGCACCAATGTTAAGTTTCTAGTTATGACAATTGTACTATGATTCTGTAAGGAAAATACATAGAAATTATCATTACTAATTTTGCAACGTTTCTGTATGCCCAAAATTAGTTTAAAATAAAAATTTAAAAAATCAAATATAATTCACATTATGTGAATGATAGAGAAAAAAATGTATCAAAATTTCAAACAGCACAGAAAAAATATGGTAATAAAATTAATAATTCATTCATAATAAGAAGAGAAACTATCAGCAAACTTTAAATAAGACCACCCCATTTCAATAAAGAATGTGTAAAATCAACTAAAGCTTATGCCATAATTAAGTGAAGTAGCCACTACTTTTATTTTAAATTTTATAAAAAGCAAAGTTATCTGTTTGCTTCACTTTTACAGACCATTGTACAGGAAGTCTTAGTGCAATAAGGCAAGAAGAAGAAAAAAAGTCTTCAAATTGGAGAGGAAGAAATAAAGTGTTCTTTATCGATAGTATAATTGTGTACATAAATATTCTAAATAATTTTGTTTAAAAAAAGACTACTAGTGCTAATAAATAGATTTAGAAAGTCAGGGGATAGAAAGGAAGATTAATAAGCAAAATCAACTGCATTTGTGTATATGAGAAAACAATTGGGAATAAAATTTAAAAATAAGACTATATGTAGGATTCCAATAACATAAAATCCAGCAAATGGCCAAAATAATCTATCACAATAGAAATCATAACAATGGTTCCCTCTGAGCTTGCAGATGGGGGAATTATCTGGGTTAGGAGAATTACCTGGGTTGGTCAAGAGAGAACTTTTGGTGGTAATGGAAATACAGCCAGGATTGATTATGTGGTTGTACACAGCCATAAAATACATCAAACTGTACATTTAAAATCTATGAATTTAGGTCGACCCCGTGCCTCACTTGGGAGAGTGCGGTGCTGGGAGCACCGTGGCCTCGGGTTCGGATCCCATATAGGGATGGCCAGTGCGCTCAGAGCGTGGTGCAGGCAACACCAAGCCAAGGGTTACGATCCCCTTACCGGTCACAAAAAATAAAATAAAATAAAGTCTATGAATTTTATCGTATCTCAAATATACTCAATAACAATAAATCACATACCTTTGATGATAAGTAGCAAATAATACTCAGTCAATAGATGTGAATGTGAATCTACTCATTTTGCCTTTCTTATAAAGAGTGGTGATTCCCTACATTAAGGGGTGTGAACGTTGATTGTACTGAGGGGAAGATGAGGATGTGTTGGTGGAACTAATACCTTTCTAATGGTAAGAACACTTCTGGACATAGAATAGTTCTCAATTTAAAGTGGGAATCTTTACCAACTAATGGCTTAAAAAGTAGTTTCCTAATTTTCATACAAGATTACAAAATTTGAAGTGATAAGTAAAAAATGACAAAATCTAAATCATTCAAATTCTATGCCAAAGTGAAACATATAAAAGGGGATGGGGTTTTCTTAAAATCATTTTCCAGCATTATTTTCTGCTCCCAGCACCTCCACTTGATTTGTAAAATTGATTAAAGTTCAGTAATATTACAGATTAATTTAATTTTGGCAACTAGTCATACAACTATAACTTTTTCCTTATGTGCCAATGCTTTCAAAATGTAGAAAAAAATTATATATTTTGGAAACACATATTAAAATGTAAATTTTTACAATATCTACTGCATATTCTAAGCTGTTTAAGAAAAAGAGGAGATGCACTGATTACTAAAGGGGTAATGTTATGAAGAAACTTTATATTATTGTGTTGATGAATAGATGAACCTTTTTTTCCCCTTTTGTTCCAGGGTTGAGCTTAGCTGGTATGGTTAGAGCTCAGCCTTAAAACACCAAGGTCATAGGTTCAGATACACTTACCGGCCAGCTGCCAAAATAAAAAAGAAAAAAGTTTCTCTTGTAGATGAGTTTATCTCCATATTCATTTCTCACATTCAATAAATGCAGTTGTTGTCAATGTCGTCCGAGATAAAGTACGTAAAGGTTAGATTGCAGCAATGAGCCAAAGTGGAAGTTCAACCTTAATAAACACCACTTTCTTCACCGCCCTAGAATCCCACCATTACTTCTTCCAAGCTTCATCTATCATCAGGTAGAATTGATATCTAAACCCCAATTCATGTTAGAAGTAGCTTATTAAACTAGGACATCGCATTACAAATGGGTTGCTTTTAATTTTCTTGTGTTATAATACCTTCAAAAATATTCCCACAAGTTCCAACTAAAGTGTATTGCTTCTTAAAGATTAATGGAAAGTTGAAGAATTTGTATTCAGGATATTCAGGTTTTAATATTGAAGTGCTAAAAGCAAAGCCAGGAAAAGTTATTGAAATTCATGAAAGAAACATGGGACATTCAAAGACTACCGTTCTGCTATAAATATCTACCAGTTCAGTCAGCTGTAACTTCACTGAGATAACTTGACTTTGAGTTGAAATCTCTTTCCTTCACTTCAATCAGTCCAATGCACCCCAGAAGAGAGCTAGAAACTAAAATTTTGCAACTATATCCTAGAGGGGGGTATTAAATGTGTTTTATTCCTGAGTCATTTCATTTTTTAATTAAACTTTTTAGTTTGAGAGAATTTTAAGTTTACGTGTAGTTGTAAGAAATGATACAGAGTGATGAAACAAGTTTCCCCTGATGATGATACCTTGCAAAACTTTTGTATGGTATCACACCAGGATATTGACATTGATACAATCAAAATGCAGAACACTTCCATCACCCAAAGAGTTCCTCTTGTTGCATATATTTAGCTTTGCCCACTCTCATCCTGCTCTAAATCCCTCCTTAACCTCTGGCACCACTAATCTGTTCTACATTCCTATAATTTTGTCATTTCAAGAATATTACATAAATGGAATCATGCAGTATACAATCTGTCAGAATTGACATTTTTCAGTTAGGATAATTCTCTTGAGATTTATACAGTGTTGAATAAGGCAATAATTTGTACCTTTTCATTGCTAAGTAATATTTCATGGTATAAATATTTCACAGTTTATTTATTGATCCATTGAAAGACATCTGGGTCATCTCCAAATTTGTCTATTGTTAATAAAACGGTTATAAACATTTGTGTAGAGGTTTTTATGTGGAAATATATCTTCATTTCTCTGGGAAAATGTCCAGAAATGCAATTCCTGAGTTGTATGATAGTTATATGTTTATATTTTCAGAAGTGCCAACTAGTTTTCTGAAATGAGTGTGTTATTTTGCATATCTGCCAGCAATGCTTGAGTGATCAGAGTTTTTGCACCCTTTTCAATATTTAGTGCTATAACTTTTTTTTAAACCATTCTGATAGATGTATCATGATATGTCATTGTAATTTTAATTTGCATTTTCCTAATGGACAATAATGTTAAATATCTTTTTATGTACTTTTTATCGTCACCTGCCTAGCCACTTCAGTGAAATGTCTTTATGTCTTGCCCATTTCTAATTGGCTTTTAAAAAATTTTTAGTTTGATAATTCTTTATATATTCAGGATACTAACCTTTAGTTATATATGTATTTTTCAAATAGTTTCTGCCCAACTGTAGCTTGTTTTTGTGTCCTCTTAATATGGTCTTCCCTGCAACAAAAATTTTAATTTTAATGAGGTTCAATTTATAAATTCTTTCTTTTATGGATCATTCTTTCAGTGTTAAACTTAAGAACTCTTCACCCAGTGTTAGCTTTTGAAGATTTTCTCTTACATTTATTTTATAAAAGTTTGATAGTTTTACATTTTATGAGTGTCTGTGATCTAGTTTCAGTTAATTTTGGAATAAAGTACGACATAAATTTTTTTTTTTTTGTCCTTTGGATGTCCATTTTTTTCAACCCTATTTGTTGTAAAAAGCTATCTTTCTTCTATTGAGTTAAATCACTTGGGCGTGTTTACCTGGGTCTATTTCTGGGTTGTCTGTAGTGTTTCATTGATCTGTATATCTCTCCGTTAAATTTTAGGACACTCGTCTGTATTTAAACAAAAATTTCTTCAGATTTTCACAGGAATTTTACCATCTAAATATCAATTTGGAGAGATTTGAGAGTTTTACTATATTGAGTCTTCCAATTCATAAATATGAAATGTCTCTTTGCTTCCAGGATATAATCTAATTTCTTTCATCAGCATATTGTAACTTCCAATACACAAGTCCTGTTAGATTTTACCTAACAAAATATCTAACAAAAATTTGTGGAACTGCTTTAACAAACAAATGTAGAAAATAGACCCTAGTAGTAAAATTTCTTAAGACTATTGCAAGTTCTTCTCATTGCCTAGAACAAAGTTGAACTGAGATTCTTAGTAATTAAATAGAAGGCTTAGTGTCTAGCTAGTATTTATTGAAGTATTTATTGTGGTCAGAGTACTTGTGTCTGGAAGAAAAAGAGTACATTATTCTATATCTAGAGATGTTCAAAAGTACCACATAATTAGTGACTACTTCAATTTTAGTAATAAAACAAATTGAAATATAAATAAATGTATTCTTTATTTATTTCTTCTGTCTTTCCAAAGAATTTCTCTCTCTCCTTTCCTCATTGCAAATTTCTTCATGCGCTGATGAGCTGAATCTCCTCTCTTTGTCTGGTACAAAGGAAAAGGAAACCAAATGAAAGTCAAAAAGAACTTGAATGCCATATTCACATAATGAAAATTTCCTTAATAGAATCTCTACATTAGGTATTTTCCTAAACTCCATGTGTTCTGCTGTTTTCCAATTCTATTTTCACTCTATTGCCTCATGACTTTCAAAACTCTGATCTTCCTTCTCCTCTTATTAAATCTTGATATTCAAAAAAGGGAATTTGGGAATAGAGGAAAGTTTCTTCAGTGCCACGCAACTGTGGACATTTTCTTACTTCCACATAGGGTATCAAATCTGGTATGATGTATTATAAAAGGAAATAGAATTGATTTGGAAAACATCCACTCACTATTTCATTTGATGTATTTGAATTATTAAGTATTGTCCATAAATAACACAGATACTCCAGAAAAATCCAAAAATGATTATTAACAACACAGTTTTAATTTTAAAATATAGAGATATATTACATAGGGAATGTTGGGATAAAATTCTAATATCAGCCCCAGGACAAAAGTTAGTTTATGGCATTTACCTGGTTAACAGACAATAGCATTAAAAAAAAAAAAAAAAAGGAAAAAAGAGAAAAAGTAGACAGGCTTCAAGGAGGCTGCAGTCTATTGAATCAGCAGAGTGACCTTAATAAGAGACCCATGGAACAGTTCACCTACTGGTAATGAAAATGAAATCTCTACTTAGCAAGGTTGGCAGCTGTCACCTCACTTTGAGCTTTAACAACTCTGCTGATATACATGTGACCCACACTATGAAGAGGAGAGTCTGACTTTACTGAGAGACAGCCTGCCTGGGAAATTGGAGAAAGCAGTCAAATAGCCAACATACTTCCACTTTAAAAGGGATTCTGACTAAGCTTATGAAGCCGTGACACCATATTATAGCAGCTCATTATTCACATTTCAAATAATCTATGAGGGACACTGGCTTCAATGCTCTCATGAGCCTTTTAGTTTTCATTTTTGAACAAAATTAGGGGTAAAGTATGAATTCCTTTACAAAGGAAAACAATTAAATAGGTATAAGGGAAATAATTCATGTGAAGTCACTACTTATATATGATTTTATTTTTACAAGGCATTTCCAGAAGCAGTTCAAAAAAGGACTACAGCTTGAAAGTGAACATGTTCTAATCCCAGCAAGAAAAACTGCTTCTTAAATTTCATTTCCATCCTGAAACACCCTGTATTCCAAAAGAAATCAGTGTGAGCCAGATAGTCCTTTTTCTAGTTCTTAAGATCACCCTTGTAATCACGAAAAATGCTCCTAGTTTTGCAATAATCTAAAGGTAATTTTACACAAAATGGTATAATTCAAATGGGGTTAAAGCAAATAAAATTACAACACACACACATACCCTGACACACATGCATATCCACCCCACCCCACACGGCTTGTTTCTTAATCATTCTTTTCTTCACTTACGAAATAAACTGAAGACAGCTCAGATTTTTTTACTCAAAGTTATGTTCTTGCAGGCTTAAGTCCCAGAAGGTATCCAAAAAATTTTCAAAGTCATATTTCTGAAAGTATCTGTCCTAAAATTTGAAGAAATGAAAGTCTGGAAATACGGATTCTCCTTCCCCTCTTTCTACTGGAAGAGATAAATTCAATTTTAAATTACTGATGCTTGAGAAAGAGATGAAGGGAAGCTACATTAAATATCGATATATCTGTACCTATATAGATATCTCTATATATTACATGTATATAATATATGAACTAAATTGTGTCCCACCCCAAATTCACCTAACCCTCATCATGATGGTATAGTTGGAGCCTTTGGGAGGTATTTAGATTTAGTCGAAATCATGAGGGTGTGGCCCTCATAATGGGATTACTGCCCTTCTAAGAAGAGACACTAGAGAGCTTGTTCTTTCTCTCTCTCCCTCCACTATGTGAGGACATAGGGAGAAGGTGGCCTTCTGCAAGCCAGGAAGAGAGCACTTACCAGAACCTAACTATGCTGACACTCTGATCTTGGACGTTCTAGCCTCCAGAACTGTTAGAATAAATTTCTGGGTGTTTAATGCACCCAGTCACTAGTATTTTGTTATGGTAACCTGAGCAGATTAATGTATACATGTGAAAAAGGAAATCATTTGCTCAGTGGTTCTGTTTCATGAGTCTAGTTTTGTGTGTGTTTGTGTGTATATGTGTATGTGAAAAATAATTCTCAAAACAGGGCTCTACAATCTGAGGCATTAAGATCTATAATAAAAGAAGCATATTTCCAGGTTATGCAAAGTTGTAAATCAGAATAACATGAAGGTTAATAGGATAGTTAACAACTAAAGTTATATAAAACTATGAGCTTTTGCTTGGTGATTGTCATAGTCAGCCACCCATCATTACTATATAGCTTCCAAATGCTCTGTAATTTCAAGCTCATGGTTTGTCAGTGGAATATTGACAGAGCTCCTGCAAACAACTTCTATATAAACTTCCATGTCCTGTTCAAAAACACCAAAATCTAGACACACAATAATTAATTCTAAATATAATTATGCCCACAACAGATGTAATTGTGAATGAACTGTGGGACAAAGAACCTAATTTACATTTGTTTATCAACCCCTATCTACAGGAGATTTTTAAATGGGATTTTAAACCAGAAAATATTTCTTTTCTCAGAGCCTCCATTTCTTTTCTATTTCTTTAGTTTATTTGGCTAAAGAAACACACACACACACACACACACACACACACACCAATTTAAAGTTGACATGTGGATTTATTATTTCATGTATTAACTCACTGAAAAAGTTACAAGTAAGTATCCTGAATTTTACCACATTGACAATTGGCTATGTTTCTTGTGACATAAAATTTAACCTTCAATTTTATTACTGTCACCATTTCACAGTCTCAGTCATTTAATAATTGATCTTATTGAAGCATTGTTTCAACTTTTAAATTTATATATTTATCAATTTCCTCAGTGACTAAAATTTTCATATTAATTATCAAACTGAATGAATTCAGAAGATGAAAATCAAGTGAATTTATTTCAAACACTTTCCTGGTTAATAACAACATCTTTAGAAAGATAGATTTTTAACTGCAGAACTGAACCAGAAATGCTGTCCCAAGAGAATTCTAGTTCTAAACACCAAGGAAATTAACTATACAATGATTTTTCATTTTAATATTGTCTCTAAACAAGTAAATATCCACTTTTTTCTATATTTAAAAAGGAATACTTTCCTATAATTATATTTTTATATTTTCCTATACTTAAATATATTTTCCTGTATTTAAAAAATAATGTTTTCCTATACTTGAAAAAAGAATACATTTAATTAAAGTATATTACAGTTAATTCTCTAACATTGATGCTAATGTTGAAGAATTTTAAAAAATTAAATTCACGTTATTGATAAGATTTATTTTCTAAATAGTATTTTGAATTTACTCTTACTCTGCTTGTTGTGGGCAGATTGTGACTGATATTGTAAAATCTTAGGTATTTCAAATTTTGTTCAAAATGTAATTGAACTTTTACACGTGTATAATATAATTAAATATACTTAAAAACTTTAACTATAATATGAAAAATCATACATTGGCATACAAAATGATGAAAACAGGAGGACTAGAGTTAGGAGACTGTTATAGTAAGCTAGGTGAGCAGTAACAAGTAGAAATCAGGTTTCTAGTAATGACTGTTGGAGAGAACCACTGGATTTGGAAGATATTTAGAAGTAGAAGTAAGAATATGTTCACGTTTAAAAAAAAAGGAAAACTTTGGGATATCTATAAGTATATTTGTATGGCTGGCGATTTATTTATTTATTTTATTATTTGTTTATTTATTTTTTGGTGTCAAAAAAATGAAGCACCAGCTGTATAACTGGGTTTCTGACTTGAGCAATGCAATATAAAGCAGTAGTCAGCATTAGTCAGAATTCTGGAACCAGTCTACCTGTGTGTGAGCCAGGGCCCCACCATTTACCAAATGTGTGACTTTGTTCAAGTTTCGTTTAACATAGTTAATGTCGTGCAAGGAATGGAGGTAGAGGAGAAGAAATGATTTTGGTTTTCTATGTTTAATAAATTTTAAAGATTTCAGAGGTCTGTCTACTTTTAAAGAAAATGGGTATATGAGGTGGCCCGTGAAAAGTTGAAAACTGAATACACAGAAAAGAGAAGAAAGGATGGAGAGAAATCTTTGAGGGTGGAAGAGTATTTGGCCCAAACACTAATGTAAAGATCAGTCCCAGAAAACATTCTTCTTCCATTGTGACTGCAGTAAAGGAAAAAAGTCTCTGAGTGAAATTAGAATGTGTTCAAGTCTAGTGTCTGTGAGGAAGAAGCGAGATAACGTGACCCACAAAGAATGAGATCTAAGAGGTTATGTTGAAGGTTTGAGGTTTAAATAGTATTGCAACACGGGGAAACCATGGGAGGTTCACATCACAACAACAATAACCTATTCCAATAATGAGCTTTCCCTGGAGCTTGCCCATGAGGTTTATAAATGATCAGGACACTTGGTCACAATACAAACACAAATTTAAAATGATTTTCTCTCTGAGCAGACAGGTCCCTAAAGTGCCTCCTCTATACATATATATACCGAAAGGAGCTATTTATCCACTGGCATATTGATGTCCCAAGGTTTATGGAGGGGCTTCTTGTACCCAGGTGAATTTCAGAGATTTCAGCTTTTTAGGCTTCTTCTTGCCTAACTGGCTGTCTTTGAGCACTGATCAAACTGCACAATGTTTTATGGCAATCCTCAAATGATTCCACATTTCATTCTCTCTAGGTTGCTAAAAATTTCCTGTTTCTTTAACACACTTCAGCCTAGGTGACAATCCACCTTCTTGTCTGACTCACTTTTTATCCAGGTGGTTTTCTGTCAAAAGCAATCTATGTTACTGGTCATCTGGTCACCAACTTCAATCTATTCTATGTGATAAATAACTATTGGAATGGAGAGGTTGATTTCATGTTAACATGGGATTTTTCACTACTGACAGGAAACCAGTGTTAACGATTTTCAATATGTCATCTCCCTTGTAATATGGGCTAATAAAACAGTGCTTGACCTAATATATTTAATCATAGTTTAGCGGTTGACAGTTTTGGGTATCAACTTTAGATTCTTATTTCTCAGGGATACTCTCTCAATATTTCTTAATATTAGCTTTCATATTTTTTATAAAAAGGATTGATGAAATGTTAGGCTTTACAGCATAAGATTGGGATCAACTGTCATTTCACATCTTTTACTTTAATTTGACACACCGTTCAATAAATATACTGTAATGTGTGGAAAATAATGAATTGTGGCCCAATTTCTTTTCTGGCATTCTTTAAATTTTAATGTATTGTTTTTCTTATTTTCCTCCTTTAGTAATTTTTATATTTAAGTTGCCTTTTCTTATCTCATTTTGATTTGGGCAGTAAGGTGCAGAAGGTGAGAGAAGAAAATAAATTAGCTTTTAAATATAGTTGATCTACTTAAAAAACAAGATAGATTTCAAAGCATGTAAATTTTAAGGAATGTTAGAAAAAAATTTTTGCACATGTTATGAAAGGCCATAAAGGACAATATTAAATAAATAGTCATAATATAAGGAAATGCAAATTTGAGGCCTTTGAGAGTATATTGAGGAGTTGATGGAGTTTTGGAATAAGTTTATGCATATGCAAGGTGAGAGATACTGGAAGCAGAGAGAAACAAAAGATTTGGGGCAATCAGAGATGTTGAGAGAGGAATATTTGGATAAGGGTAGTGATAATCAAGAAAATACACTGGAATACTGAACAATGCAGAGCAAAATGGTCCTTATATGAGATGCCAGGAGAGGGCATTTTCCTGAGCAGCATTCTCTTACAGCTTAAATATGAACAGTCTAAACTTCATAAATCTAAAGAGCATGCTTTCTCCTAGTAAAGAAGAAACGTAAATTGGTGTTAAATTTCCTCCTAACTCACAGGTGTGTTTCCAAAATACAGGCAAACTTAGTTCAAAAGTTCAGCCTATTTAGAGAAGCATGAACAGGCTAGATAAATGGCACTATTTTCTTTCTTCAATGTTTTTATATTTATTTTTCCTTGCAGTGAGGTGGGGGAGGGCATCCGGGGCCTAGAGTTTGTGGCTAATACTATGGGTCAGCGCTGCTACAGGATGAGGCAAAGACCACGTGGTTAGGATTTTCACAAAGACTGAGGACATAGGAAATTAATGTTATTTTTTAAATTCTCACAGATAAATGTAATCCAGGTGGCCCAAATGTACAGATAGATCTACATAATTAAACACTTTTTAATATATGTTTAAATGGTTTGTTTTCTATTTTACTTTATGTCATATATTTCAATAAAACTTATTTTCTGAATAATTTATCATTTAGTTTTTATATTACAGTGTTTATTTTGGATATCTACAGGCTGAAGTGATTAAGATACATCATTACCACATGGGTAATAGTTGGGGATGTGCTTTGAAGTGATGAAGAAACAAGGTAAGGAGCTTCACATAAGAAACATATAAGTGGATATTTGAAAATCTAAAGAATATATGCATATATTAGGATTAATATACAAAAGTTGATTTTATTTCTATACATTAGCAATTAAAAAGTAAAATTAAAAAAGCAATTCCATTTACAATATCATCAAAATAACAAAATATATAGAAATTAACAGTGCAAGTCATACTCTAAAAACTGCAAGACATTGTTGAAAGAAATTAAAAAAGAAAGAAAGAAGCAGAGAGAATCCATTTTCTCATTGAGAAACTCAATATTGTTACAATGGAAATACTCTTTAATCTGCAAATTTAACACAATGCCTATCAAAGTTATATATATATATATTTTAATGTGAAAATTCAGAGTATTATAAAGGACCCAAAGTAGCAAAAGCAATCTTTTTTTTTTTTTTTTTGTCCTTTTTGAGACCGGCCACACCACACTCAGCCAGTGAGCGC
>NW_007731282.1:141971-143961 GCF_000696425.1 Galeopterus variegatus | reverse complement strand
CAGGAGCGCTGCTGCGCTCCCAGCACCGCACTCTCCTGAGTGCGCCACGGGCTCGGCCCCAAAAGCAATCTTTTAAAAGAAAAACAAACATATCATTTCTATTTCCCAGTTTCAAAACTTACTGCAAAGCTAGAGACATCAAGACAGTGTGGTGCTGACATATAGATTGACATATACATCAGTGGAGTGAAATTGCAAGTCCAGAAATAAACCCTTACATTTACGATCAATTGATTTTTGACAAGAATGTTGAAAATGTTTAATAGAGAGAGGAATTCATTTTAAACAAATGTTGATGGGACAACTGGATGCCAACATGGCAAAAACTGAAGGTGATTCCCTTCCTTATACCATACACAAAGACTAACCCATAATAAACCACAGACTATATGTAAGAGCCAATGCTGAAAAACTTTTAGAAGAAAGTACAGTATTAAGCCTTTGTGATCTTTGGTTATGCAAAGCTTTCTTATTTAATAGGATAAGAAAATTACAAATGACACAAATAAAATACATAAAATGGACTAAATAAAAATTAAACAATTTTTGCTGCAAATGATATTGTCAAGACAGTGAAAACATAGCCATACAATAGAACAAAATATTTACAAATCATGTATTTTATAAGGGACTTTTATCCAGAATATAAAAAAAGTATTCTTAGAAATTAAAATAAAAAGAAATTAAAATAAAAATCCTTATTTTAAAAATGAGCAAAATATTTTAATGGATATTTCTCCATTGAAGATACACGAATAGCTAATAACCACATGAAAAGATTCTCAACATTAGTCATCAGGGAAATGTGAATCAAGACGAGAAGGATATACCACTTCCCACCCAGTAGGCTGGCTACGATAAAAAAGACAGACAATAACAACTGTTGGTGAAAATGTGTAGAAATCAGAATTGTTGATAGGGTATATAATTGTGCAGACACTTTGAAAAAGAGTTTGGCAGTTCTTCCAGATGTTAACATAGAATTATCACAGGAACCCACAAATTAATTTCTTGGTTTGTGTACAAGAGAAATTAAAACATATGCACTCAAAAATTTCTACACAAATGTTCATAGCAGCATAATTCACAATAGCCAAAAAGTTGAAATAAGCTGAATGCCCATAAACTCATGAATGAATGAATAAATAAAATGTGGTATATCCATATTACATCTGGAAGTTTCAACTATATAAGCTAATGGTTTAAATATTCCCATTCAAAGACCTCATACCTAACCAAATGATTAATCTTTTTACTATTTCAGGATAATATAAATATAGTGGGTATGACCTGGTAAGAAGTTTAAAATCCCCCCAAGAAGCTGAAATGTTCTGCTATCTTGCACTGGACATTTCTAATTTTCCAAATTATATTGTGAACTCCATGAGGCCAAGCATTGTGTCATCTAGAACATTGCTCTCATATTTGTATATATTCAATAAGTGACTGCTAATTACTTCCCTTATATACAGACATTTTCAAGTGAGGTTGAACAAGATAAAGATGTAACCATCCTCGATGAAGATAAAATAGCTTTGAGTTACATGACAGATTAGTGTAGGAGGGCACACAGAATACAAGGGCAAATGAAAATGACAAAATGTTTCTCTTTGATGAAAGATTAGCTAAAATGTAAAATTTAGTTAACATATCTTTTTTATTGATTATATATATTTGTGGGGAACAGAATCAAATATCAATGCATGTGTACAATATGTGGTGATCAAATCAGGATAATTAGTATGCTCATGTTTACAAAATGTAATCAATCTATGTGACCCTTAACTAGTTACTCACTGACCCCCCTCCTGCTCCCCCTTTCCCACCTCTCATAACCACTGTTCTGTTCTCTCTTTTGTTGAAAGTTCAATGTATTATTGTGACTCTTTCTTTGTGTCTTTCTTTGTTTGTTTGTTTGTTTGTTTCTTTCTTTCTTTCTTTCTTTCTTTCTTTCCTTTTCTCTCTCTCTCTCTCTCTCTCTCTCTCTTTC
>NW_007731282.1:140183-141128 GCF_000696425.1 Galeopterus variegatus | reverse complement strand
AATCTATGTGACCCTTAACTAGTTACTCACTGACCCCCCTCCTGCTCCCCCTTTCCCACCTTTCATAACCACTGTTCTGTTCTCTCTTTTGTTGAAAGTTCAATGTATTATTGTGACTCTTTCTTTGTGTCTTTCTTTGTTTCTTTGTTTGTTTGTTTGTTTCTTTCTTTCTTTCTTTCTTTCTTTCTTTCCTTTTCTTTCTCTCTCTCTCTCTCTCTCTTTCAGCTCCCACTTATGAGCGTGGACATGTGGTATTTCTCTTTCTGTGCCTGGCTTATTTCACTTAACATAATTTTCTCTAAGTTCATCCATGTTGCTGAGAATGGCAGAATATTATTCTATTTTATGACAGAGTAGTATTCCACTGAGTATATATATCACATTTTCTTTATCTGTTCATCCATTAATGGACACTTAGGTTGGTACCAACTCTTGGCTACTGTAAATAGAGCTGTAATAAATATGGGAGTGTGCGTACTCCTTCAACATGATGATATCCATTCCTTCAGGAGTATACCCAGCAAGGGATTGCTGGGTTGTATGGCAGTTCTCTCTGTAGTTGTTTGAGGAAACTCCATACTGTTATTCACAAAGGCTGTGCAAACTTACAACCCCACAAAGAATGTAGGAGGGTTCTCCTTTCTCCACATCCTCACCAGCATTTGTTATTCTTTATCCTTATGATAAAAGCCAGTCTAACTGGGCCCAATCCTATATTCTGAAGTGTTTCCCTATGTTTTCTTTTAGGATTTTTATAGATTCAGGTCTTATATTTAAGTCCTGAATCCATTTTGAGTTGATTTTCGTATATTGTGAAAGGTACAGTTCTAGTTTCATTTTTCTACGTATGGATTTCCAATTTTCCCAGCACCATTTATTGAAGGGGCAGACTTTTCCCCAATGTATGCTCTTGTTGCCTTTGTCAAAGATCAGTTGGCTGTAAGT
>NW_007731282.1:136112-139085 GCF_000696425.1 Galeopterus variegatus | reverse complement strand
ATTATAGTAATGTTATTTATTATGGGGTGCTGATTTGATATTCTGCAACTTTACTGAAATTGTTTACCAGCTCTGAGAGTTTTTAGGTAGAGTCTTTAGGTTTTTCTATATATATAGGATCATGTCATCTACAAGCAGGGACAGTTTGACTTTGTCTTTTCCAATCTGGATGTCCTTTATTTCTTTCACTTGCCTGATTGCTCTGACTAGTACTTCCAATACTTGAACACATGGGTCATTCAGAAGCATGTTGTTTAATTTCTATGTGTTTGTATACTTTTCAGAGTTTCATTTGTTATTAATTTCGAGGTTTAATCCATTCTGGTCTGAAAAGATACTTGAAATGATTTCAATTTTTAAAAAATTTGTTGAGACTTGATTTGTCATCTATCATGTAGTCTATACTGGAGAGTATTCTGTGGTAGTTAGATGAAATGTTCTGTAGATATCTGCCAAGTCTAATTGGTCTAAAGTGTACTTTAAATCCTGTGTTTCTTTATTGATTTGTTCCCTAGATGATCTGTCCAATGCTGAGAGAGGTGTGTTCAGATACCCAATTACTATCATATTGAAGTCTATCTCTTTCTTTAGCTCTAATAGTGTTTGCTTTACATATCTGGGTGCTCTGGTGTTGGGTGCATATGTATTTATGCTTGTTATGCCTTCTTGCTGAATAGATCCTTTTATCATCATATAATGACTGGCCATCTTAGTCTCTTTTCAAGGTTTTTGGTTTAAAATCTATTTTATCTGATGTAAGAATAGCGATTTCTGCTTGTTTTTGGTTTCCACTTGCATGGTGTATGTTTTTCCATCACTTCACTATTAGTGATGAGTCTCTTGAAGACAGCATATAGTTTGGTCTAGCTGTTTAATCTAATCAGTCATCTGTGCCTTTTGAGTGGGGAATTTAATCCATTTATTTTTAGGGTTGTTATTGGAGGTATCATCTTACTCCTGTCATTTAATTGCTTTTCCTATGGTTATTTAAATGTTTTTTAGTCCTTTCTTTTCCTTTTACTGTTTATCTTCAGTTTTTGTTGTTGTTGTTTCTTGAGGTGGTATGGTATAGTTTCTTTATATTTCTTGTTTTCTTATCTGCTCTACCAGTGGTGTTTGTTCTTTCTAGTATCTTCGTGGTGGTGATTATCATTTTTTGGTCTCCAGGTGCAGGACTCCCTTAAGGATTTCTTGTAGAGTTGGTCATGTGATGGTGAACTCCTATAGCTTTTGTTTACACTATTTCTCCTTCATTTCTGAAGGATAACCTTGCTGGGTAAAGTATTCTTGGTTGGCAGGTTGTTGTTTTAAAAAAAATACTTTAATATATCATCCCAATCTCTTCTGGACTGTAGAGGTCTGTTGAGAAGTCTCCTGTTAGTCTGATAGGGATTGTTGCTTTTTTCCTAGCTGTTTTTAGGATTCTCTCTTTATCTTTGACTTTTGACAGTTTGATTACAATGTGTTCCAGAAAGGACCTTCTTAGGTTGAATCTACTTGGGGACCTTTGAACCTCTTGGATCTGGATGTGTATATTTGTAAGAATACCTTGGAATTTTTCTGCTATTATTTAACTGAATATTTTTTCAATGCCTTTTCCTTCCTCCTCCTCCTCTGGAACATGCATGATTTGAATGTTTGTGTGCTTAAGGTGATCTGCTACCTCTCTTAGATTCTCTTCATTTTTTTTTTTTTTGTCTGCTTAGTTTATTTCTAAAAGAGTGAAAGATTGTCCTTGCAATCAGAAATTCTTTCTTCCACTTGCTCTAGCCTGCTGCTTAACCTCTCAATTGTTGTTTTTTTTTCATTGAATGAGTCTTTCATTTCCAGGAGTTCTGCTTCATTCTTTTTATCGAATTTATCTGTTTATAAATTTCATCCTTCAAGTCCTGGACTGTTTTTCTTGTTTCTTTGTGTCATCTAACTCAATCTTTCTGTATTTCATTGAATTTGTTTGGTATTCATCTATTGCCAAGAAAAAGAATGCATAAATGCTTTTAATAGTTTATAACAAATAATAGGATGCTGGTATTTTGTTATTTAAATGAAAATAAATACAAATATTGCTTTATAAGTACATGTTCTTTAATTTTAATTACAAAAGATGTAAATAATAATGTTATATGATAAACGTGTTTGTCTGTTGGTTGTATTTGTCATACTAATTAAAATCAGAATGATGGCTATTTAGAAAACAGTTATAATAATGATGAATTTTTCCTTTTGTGTATTCATCAGTACCTAGGCAAGTACACAAATAACTAAAAACAAAAGAAAGGGGCTGGCTGATTATCTCAGTTAGAGTGTGATACCATAATATCAAGGTAAAGGATAAGGATCCCCATACCAGTGAGCTGACAAAAAATAAAATAAAATAAAAGCAAAAGAAAGCTAATTGCCAAAGAAGAAACCCAAGTATTAGCCTGGTATAAAGATGAAACATGTATTCTGTTCAAGGCAGAGAAAAATATAAATAAAACATATGAGGTGGTACTTAAAGGGACTTTGTGCCCATTTATGTTCTTATTTAAAATTCAGAGGCAGAAAATTAAAACAAAACCTTTTTTTCCAGATTATATTGTGGCATGTTCATTATCATGAATGTTCATTAATACATAATTCTACCTATCTACTTGCTACCTAATGCACGTTGGTTAACAAATAATGCTATACAATACTCTAAATAAAGTCAAAGGAAGACATAAAATGTGTCTTTGATGTTGCAGAATTAAAAGACTTCCAAAATATATTAAGAATTTATGAGTTATTTCAAGGAGAGAAAACATGGTAAGTATTGAAAATGGACAAAGAGTTCCTGTTTCATATCCTCTTCATGTTCTGCTCTCACCTGTTTCCCCAAAGACTTTAACCTTTGAATGGTGTTTCATTGCTCTGTTTTCCTCTGGCCTACTTTAACACCCAAATTCTCACCTTTTCTCATTTTAGAGTCTTAAGCATTTCACCTCAACGGCA
>NW_007731282.1:132918-134848 GCF_000696425.1 Galeopterus variegatus | reverse complement strand
GGTATGGGGGCAACACTGAGGGTTGCGATCCATTGCTGGACACGGAAAAAGACAAAAGACACACACACAAAAAGGTAAATGTTATAAATCTATCTCATTTGTGAATTTTAAGTTTTAATTTGAATTAAAATTTTAAGTTGAATATATAAATTATGAATTTTAAGTTTATGGATGTGGATATGTATTTTAATTAATAGCAGCTTGATTGACTCATGAATCATATAAGGAAACGGTGCCTTTCACATCTCAAAACACTAGTTTCATTTCTTGGGAATGTAAACAAATAGAAGCAATGATTCATTAGTGGGCGTTCACATTAAACTAAAGTAATTGGTTTTAAACTTAATTATCTTAAAAAAAACCCACTTATTGTGTCCTTCAGTATAGTGACCATCAATTTGGGTACTAGAAAAACAAAAAACAAAAAAAATTTAACACTTCCTAGTGAATTATTTTCCACATAGCAGGACTAACTAGAAGTACTTTGTTTTCCATGAAGAAAGTACTTTACTGAGCAAGATGAAAATATATTCATAAACTCAATCAACAAATAATTGTACACCTGTTATGTTCTAGGGTATACTGGAGCACAAGACAAAAAAAGGTCCTTTCTCAGGGTGCCTTCTTAACAAGTTGATGATAGAAAGATAGATGGCTAGATACATAGATATAGATAGACAAAGAAGAGAGTAAAGCAATTTAACGAATAATAATATAAAGTATTTTGTAGTGACTTGCTGCTTAGTAAGTATCTGACTCTTACCAAATGAATTGTAAGAGAAAATTGCACCCAAGAGCAAACTAGATATTAGAAATCAAAAGTAATATCATTCTAGGAATAAGAAACTGCAGTTGGGAAAGCATAAGTTGGGAATGAGTAGGAAGTTTAAGAAAAATCAAAGGAAAGTAGCGCTATAGACTAGTAGACTTAAAGAGCAGTGATACTAAAGGAAGTCAGGTATAAGAACAGACCATTTAGAGTTAATTGGCCACAGTAATGAGTTTACACTTAATTTTAATATTGATTGAAACCTTGGAATAATTTTAAGAAATAGAGTGTCATGATCTGGTTTACGTTTTTATTTTTATTTTTTTGTCTTTTGTCTTTTTTCCGTGTCCGGCAACGGATCGCAACCCTCAGTGTTGCCCCCGCACCGGACCGGGGACCGGCGACGGGATCGCAAACCTCGGCACCGCTCCTGCACCTCGCTCAGCCAGTGAGCGGGAACCGGTCTGTATGTGGGATCCGAACCCTCGGCGGGAGAGCCGCCGTGCATCCCAAGCGGCGCACTATCCAGTGCACCACCGGGCCGGCCTGGTTTACGTTTTTAAAGGATCTACTTTTGCTAGATTGTGAATGGATTAATTGGAGAAGAGAAAGACCATTGGAAAGCTGTTGTAGTAGTCCAAGCCAGAGAGAGACATCAGCTAGGGTGATAGTTGCAAGGGCATAGAGAAGTAGGTTGATTCCAGATATACTTGTGCAATAGCAAGGTTTGCAAGTAAATTTAATATTAAATACATTTTGAAATACATAAATCAGAGGTAAATCTTTTTTTTTTTTTTTTTTTTTTTTTTTTTTTTTTTACTTAAGAGACTGTCTATTGGTACCATTTACTAACATAGAGGTGGTGTGGGACTGGCTGGTAGATTAGGGAATAATCAAGTTTAGTGCTGAATAATCAAGTTTGAGATGCCTATTGTATATTAAATTAGAGATGAAACATACACTGATAAACTCATCTGGAGTTCCTGAAAAAGATGAGGGCAGGAGACATGTATTGAAAATAATCTGCCTCTAAATTTGGTATGAATCCTGAACAGTGATATTTGATGTTCTGAATATATTTCAAATGCTATCTAAAATATTAGACTTTCTGTATTTTGAAAGACTTAGTTTGGGAATAAATTGCTCTTTGTTTTTAATTTT
>NW_007731282.1:127365-132196 GCF_000696425.1 Galeopterus variegatus | reverse complement strand
GAAACAAAAGATTATGAAACAATGGTTAGGAAACTTTAATATTTTCATACCTTTATCCACTGTTTTACTTTCTGTTGTTTCAGGTGCCCATGGTCCAAAAATACTAAATGGAAAATTCCAGAAATAAATAATTTATAAGTTTTAAATTGCATGCCATTCTGAATAGCATGATAAAATCTTGCACCATCCCGCTCCATTCTGCCCAGTAAGTGAATCATCCCTTTGTCCAACATATCCATACTGTACATGCTGCCTGCCCGTCAATCACTTAGCAGACTTCTTGGTCATCAGGTGGAAAAAAAGGTAGTACGTACAGAGTTCATGCTATCCATGATTTCTGGCACCAACTGGGGGTCTTGGAACTATCCTCCAGGGATAAGAGGGGACTACTGTATATTTTTCTTTCTTTCTTATATTCTGATTCTATTTGAATTGATAGACTTTTGACGCTACAAGTTGCACAGATTTTTTACTGTAAATTCTACTGGAAGTAATAATTCTTGTTATGGAATATAGTAATGTCCCTTTAAATAAAACTAGAAATATCATGACTAAATTTTATGCTTTCAAATATTATGGCTTGTTTCTGCTCTGCATTTTAAATGTTGCTTCCAAAGTATGATGGAATATGCACAGTATGAAAATAATGTGAATATGATGATTGCCTTGCCTGATAAATATGGTCCATTTTCAGTCTGTGTTACAATTCAATGCATTTTCCATGGAATTCACTGTGTTATAACTCACCATTAAGCCCTCAGATTTTATCAAGTATAACCGTAAGAACCACCCATATGAAAATCATTTTTCATGGCCTATAGTACCATTATTTTCTTCAATAATAGAAAATGTGTGAATATATCAACTTTCCTTTTATTCTTCTAATCTCTGAAACATTCTGAGAGAAAAAAATAANGAATATATCAACTTTCCTTTTATTCTTCTAATCTCTGAAACATTCTGAGAGAAAAAAATAAAGCAAACAAATATAACCCAGTAATTTAAAATTTGCTGAGTTGCTTTAACACTGAATGTCACTAAAGTGTATTTTAATTTTCTTGTTAAATGGTAGAGGCTTAGCAAACAGGGGATATCAAATATGAGGCAATACATACGTGAATACATTTTTGATTCTCTTTGGAAAAGGAATGTCCACATCTGTAAAAATTCTCTATAGATGTGATGTCATGTAATTCAGAGTTGGGGGAGGCAACATCATATTTTTGACAAAGTGCTTTTTCTAGTTCAACTAACTGAATAAAAAATCTTGACATTTATATAACCCAAAGTCAAAAGAAAATGCCTTGCAGATGGGAATCAATTAAATAGTTTGTGTGGCATATTTATTTTTAATAGAAAAAAAACTATTGAAGATATATAATTAAGAATGGAGGGAAACTGGAAGTATAAATATTCTAAGTTAGAAGATGTCTAGAGATAAGCCCACTGGAGCAGTCTGGTCTGGGTACCAAAACAACTACTAACTGTAGACATTGTCAGTTGACATTCCTTATAAAATTCCCTTTTTCAATATTATCTGTAGCCTTTGTAGCATTTTGGAGCCCAATATAAATATTTCTTTTTATATCAGGCATTTTTTAGGGATCTATCTAAAGCACTGTCTGAAAATAAATGAAGAAAGAAAAGTTACTTTAAGGGTTTATTATTGAAGTCTACACTGAAAGCAACTGGGGATCATTTCTACTCAGAAGATTTAAAGAGAATAAGATGCCAAAAGGTTGACCTTGAGAAGTATTTATCCTTTGGTAATTCTTTCCCCTGGTTGAGATTTGCCCTTAGTTGTGTTAGTTAACTCAAGCAAATGTTTACACAACAAAAGTGCAGGGAAGAGGCAAATCACAATTTCTATAAAAGACTTAGTATTGGAGGTTAATAAAACTTTCCTGCTGCAACTGGTCTTGGTCACTTGCTTGGTGTGAGTGACCCAGAACTTCATGATTGAGGTGAGTGAACCCTTGTCAGGCCGTGGTTGCTTCAACTGACCTTTCCCCATTTTCACCAAGTAGGAAAGCGCCAAGAAACATCTATATGATTTTCCAAGTTCAAGACATACTGCTGCTTCTTCCTATTATGTAAAAGTAACCTTAGCTCCTCATGATAATCAGGACAAATAACAATTGCCAGTATAGTAACTCCTTTTTTTTTTTTTTTTTGCAGCTCTTCCACTGACATGAGGAGCCAGAATGACAAGGCAGTATGTATAGTTTCAGATTCAGGGGAAACCTTTAATGAATCCCCTGGTGGAAGTGGGTTCCATCCAAAGAACCAGAACTGCCAATCCAGCACAACATAATGTTTCAGAGACAGGAAGAAAAATTTCTCAATTGGGTCACTAGAGATAATGGTGGGAAGGTTAATACTACTTTCTCTACTTGATTTGCAATATAGCATACTAACTTTGAGATACATGATTGTGGTTCAGAACATATATTGCATCCAAGACAGTGACCAAAACACACAGAATTCTGTACCTGAGCTGTTAACTGAATCAACCTTTCATACACCAATGTATTGTTGCATTAGGGCAGCCACTACCCAAAGATGGGTATTTAATGGGATTAATAGACTCTGTGGTACCTGTTATCACATTTTCTTTAAAGTTAAATAGGTCCTTCAGTTTGAGGCAATGTTATTGTGTAGGAGCCCATGTCTTCAAGCCCTCAGAAACTGTGGTCTAAGGAAGCAAAATTATATCTAGTGAAAGTGCCAATACCAGTAATAATGAATGGCTGCCTCCACTTTCCATTGTGTAAGGTGTTAATGTAATGAACTTCCCAGTAGTAGGTAGCTTATTTCCACAAAGAATGGTGCCACACTGGGCATTCACCATTGGGCTCTGCTGTTGTAAAATTGGCATTTAGCCAGTTTATAGGTGAAATGTAGCCTATGTTTCTGGGTGCATACACACACACACACATATAGACACACACACACACACATATATATATATAGACACACATATATATATATAGACACATATACATATAGCTCTATTCTTGGCCAAGGAGACAGTTTGGCTGATATTCACCACATTAATTATGATTCCATATCTTTCTTCTAACAGTTAATTACAACCATATAGTTTTTACTATTCCACAATCCTATCTGCCCTCCTCAAGGAAAGGAAACTCAGTTCCGTAAGAACATATTCTACTGTTAGCCTGGCCTACTGAGGACAGCCATCACTGATTTTGTCTTAGGGGTGCCAGTAACTCACTTATCAGTGCATTTTTATGACTTGGTGAAGTAAGACTTGTCTTAATCCTTCCAGAAAATATGTGAAATTGGTGGGTTTCCAGTCTCACATAATTACTCCATTCTAGAATTCCCAACTCCATCATCATTTTGACTCCCTTCTCAGCCAGTACCGCCACCTCCTTTACTGTAGGCCTCAGGCAAGTCCAAGTTATAAAGAGCCATTCAATAACAAATTGTTATATAAATTTTCTCTGATTGAGCCTTCTATTTTGCCTTTGACCCTGGCTCAACAGCCCGAATATCTACTCCCATAACTTTTGACCAGTATGTATTACCAGGTACTTGAATTCTTTTAATCTCCTAGTTGTTTTCTTCCTAAGAAAGGGCTGCATTTCCCTGCTTGTTATTTTGACACCTGACACTGATGATTGTATAGTGCCATCAGTGATGCATCTTGAGAAAGACAAGCTTCGGTCATGGAACTCTCTGCCTCAGGTTGGATGTTTGCAGAGTCTTGCATAGAAGAAAATACTCTCTCCTCCACCATATTGGAAGGGAATACACTCTAAGCTTAGAGGGTTCAGAAGATTTGAGTTTCAAAATTCTCAGGCTTGCTTAACAAAATATTCCTCAAATTTCTAAAACTTCTAATACATCCCTATCAGCATCCTCATATTGGCATAGAAGACTTCACAAAACCAATCATTCAGGCTTCTTTGCAGTTCTAACAATTAAATCCTGGGCCTGATTTTCAGCACAGTTTGTGCTACAAATGAAAATGATAAGGGTCTATTTAAACACTGCTTTGGTGACTTTTAGAGCACTTTTTTTTTTTTTTAAATTTGGCAGCTGGCCAGTATGGAGATCCAAACCTTGAACTTGGTGTTATGACACTGCACTCTAACCAACTGAGCTAGCTGGCCAGCCCCATACGGAACATTTTGAATTGATGTTTGAGTGATATAAACATACCGAGGTGTCTTCAAAAAGTTCACGGAAAGATTTGTATTATCTTTTAATTCTATTTTCCACAAACCTTTTTGAGTCTCCTCATATATATAATAGATATGAAGGACTTCAGAGAGTTCACGGGGAAATGGAATTAAAAGATAAACATAAATAACTATAAACTTTATTTCTCTGTATAAGCTCCATCAAGTTCAAGAAACTTTTGTAAGCAATGATACCAGACAGTGCATTATTAAAGAATTGAATGCACAGTTTTTTACATTAGCAACTGAAAAAAATGTAGGTGACTTTTCAAGATATTTTAAGATTAGGAAACAAAAAAGAAGTCACAAAGAGTGAAATCACTACTGTGAGGCAGTTGCCTAATGATCTCCCATCGAAAATCTCAAAAAATTGTCCTTATTTGATGAGAGGAATGAGCAGGAGCATTGTTGTGGTGGAGAAGGACTTTCTGGGGAAGCTTTCCCAGGTATTTTCTGCTAAAGCTTTGGCTAACTCCCTCTAAACACTCTCATAATCAGCAGATGTTAGCACTCTTTGGCCTTCCAGAAAGCCAACAAGCAAAATGCCTTGAGCATCCCCAAAAGCTGTTGCTATGACCCTTGTTCTTGACTGGTCTACTTTTGCTTTGACTGGACCGTTT
>NW_007731282.1:125175-126001 GCF_000696425.1 Galeopterus variegatus | reverse complement strand
ATCTCTTCCCTGTGAGCTTCATAGTAATGATGATGACACTACGTGCCAGGGATTGTCACCATTCCACTTACTACTAGCAGTGTAGTCCTTACATTTTTCTGACCAATGAGTAATCCAGGTTCAGGGTTTGCATAAGGGTATCTTTTCTAGGGCTGTTACAGTTACCAAGTGCACATACACTAAAAGTAAAGCCTGCCACACAGACTTTTATGCAGATAACACTGTGAAGCATGAAGAAGGGACTTGGGTTTAGAATTGAGGATGCTGCTGAGGGTACCTGGGATAAGCCTACTTGGAGTTTCTGGGCAGTTGTCAGGATATCTCAAAGGACTGCCTAAGAAACAGTTACCTTTATTGGTTGAGTGTTGTCTCTGGAGTTATTAGCATCTTCATAATTCCGTCTGATGAGAGTGCTACTGCAGGCTTCTGCACCATAGAAGAAGCCTCGGGAGACAAGATGAAGTCACACATGGTATATGCTTGAAGTGAGATGCTTAAAAATCATTTTCTGCAGCCATAGCTGAAATTAGAATAAAGGTCAAAAGTGTGTAAGTGAAAACACCAGAAGCATTCAGGGCATCTCCAATGTCCTTCAGTGTTTATGAATATAATTTATCAAGGCTTTTAGGTTGGCTTGGTTAATAGGTTAGTACTGTTTCTTATGCAGCATTTTATCTCTGGTATCTTATCTAATAATTGGGTCTTACTATACAGTCAGTGCCTTGGACTGAGTATCCCTCCAAAACTAGATCCCCACGGTGACAGTGTTAAAAGGGTGGGAAATCCTATTATGGTAATTGAAAGGTGGGGCCTTGAAGAGGTGATT
>NW_007731282.1:122714-123653 GCF_000696425.1 Galeopterus variegatus | reverse complement strand
ATTGTCCTTATTTCTCTCTCCCCTACCTACCCGTGAACTCATTGAAGCAAGAATTGCCTATCATTGTCTAATAACGACTATAGTGCCTGGCACACAGTTCATATTGAAGAATTTCTAATAAACTGCTTCTGTATTTCTCATCTTTATGTTCTGCCTTTTATTTCCTTTCTCAGACAACTCTATCTTAACTTCTTAATATGCCACACTCTCTACCACACTCCTGTGCCTTTGCTTGCTTCCAGCTTGGCATATCTCATTGCAGGGATGCAATAATCCAGCTTTCAAAGGCTCCAAGTTTGGAGATTTCTCAAGTTTGCACAAATCTTCTTCTCCATTCTTGTTGTCCAGCAATTTTGCATTGGCAAGAGTTTGGGCATTGGAAAGGTTTAGTTTCCTTTCACAGAGCTTTCTAAGAATAACTTTAAACCTCTCTTCAGGGCAATGTTGTCTCATGTATATAACAAAAAGTCAAGAGAAAAGAACATATATCTAGTTATTTATTCATGATTAAAGACAGGCTTCAGCTTAAAAACAGAATCATACATTTTTTAATCAATAAGCAACATTTTANAAAGCTGTTTGATGAATTAGCTAATAGGTGTGAGGTCTCATGTTAGATGAAGGAAAAAAAATATATATATATATACAAATGAAATGCCACACCAAATTTCAGGAAGAGTACATTCTTTACAATACTCCTAAGGGAGAGGTAATATATCCTTACAGAAAATAAATGACATCCCTAAGGCCACGTTTAATAAACAGAAAGGCTGTGATTGGAACCCAGATTTATCTGTCCGCAAATCTTTTTTTTGTAACTCATTTATCTACACCCAATGAAATATGCAAGCAGGATGACTCTGTTCTGGTTTATTCAATAGAAATCTGAAAATAAATGAAAAATTGTTCCTTTAATTCTTACTAAATACATAGTTAACA
>NW_007731282.1:93590-122020 GCF_000696425.1 Galeopterus variegatus | reverse complement strand
CATTTTTTGTTTGTATGTTTGGTGGTTTTTGTTTGTTTTCTGAGAGTGATTTCGGGGGTAGTTCAGTTTTAGTCTGAAAGAAAGAAAGCACCAGACATACAAAGTGTAGACTTGTTAGTACTCCTGAAGAAAAAGAGGATAAGAGAAAGTTTTCTTCAGGGAGAATGAGAATATGTAAAAAGAAAAAAATATGTAAAATATTCGATCTTTCTGAGTTTCACAAAATGAAGAACTTCCATAGGGAAACTAAAAAAATGGTCCTCATAGGAACCCCCTCTTTTATAACCAAAGTATGAAGTTTTTTTCAAAAACACTAAAGATCAAGAATTTAGGGGAAAAATACAGCATAAACCTTCCTTTGGCAAAGTTTCTTTTTCTTCTGCAGTCTTTTATCTTTCTCCTCTAATATGCAGGCATTATCTGTTCACCTTGTTTTCTCCAAGTCTCTCCTCCTCAATAATTTCAGTAAAACTCTCCCCAGGAGTCAGAACAAATTCTTTGAACTATTTTTCTCTTTCATATTCACCCTACACACTGCTTATAGCTTTGTCTCCGTAAATCTCTTTACACACATCAAATGATGATACTGGTTCTTATAACTATTTTCACTTCAACCTGTAACTTTCTTTTGCTGGATATAAACTTAGCACTGCACTTAAACCCAGCAGCGTGCTTGATGTTATTAATTTACAAACATAAGTGGAATCGGGGTGGGGGGGGCAAAAAAGGAGGAAGTGAGTTCTAGTCTTCTATGCTTTCAGCAGACTAGTTCTATCAGTTAGCTGGCTTCTCTCTTCTATCTTAATATTTCCAACTCCATCGTTTTCATTCCTTCTCTTTCAAAATATGCACAGATATTCAAATCTTAAAAAAACTTAAAAATAATTTTAAGTTATTTTCCTTCATTTCTGATTCTTTTCTGCTAAACTTTTCAGAATGATAGTTGTCATTTATGCCTATAAGTCCTTTATTTTTTAATTTTTAAAAAAAAATCATTGTAATGCATACATAGTTCAAAAAGCCAAAAAGTTCTACATGAGCCCAAATTTAAAAATCACCAATACCTTACCCAACTCGTTCCACCTGCAAATTCTACCATCCATAGTCACTTTTCCTTCACAACTTGTTTTACCTACTTACTTCTTAATGCTACATAATAAACACCACTTGATTTTCTAATATTAGACAGTGTCTAATATCTTCCAAATTCAAAAGAGAGAAATTAATCTCTCTTACATTTGTGTCCCCTTTTCCCCAAAACATATGGTCCCTCTGTTCTTCTCATAATGTTAGGTTAAAATTTATGGTTACATCAATATTCAATATTTGCATAATATTACTAGTAAATGCTTGATGTCAGCCTACATTGTGCAGTATAATTTATTGATTTTCTTGTCCATAATTTTTTCCTGAAGTAACTAAATGCCCCATCTTTTAACTTAGAGTTTTTACTTCGTTTCCAATCAATAATTAATATGAAAATCTTGGTAGAAGTCTCCATAATATGGTCAGGTTCACATGACGTCATAAATCCATTCTTTTTTTCTTCCTTAGATCTCTTGAGGAACCCTTAACCTCCTTATTCGAATCGTATGACCTACCTTCTCTCATCTTTGGCATTCTCTTAAGTCTCGAGGTTGATGACTATTTTTCTCCTTCATCATATCTCCCTTTCCTAGTTCTTATGTATTTCCTCTTTCCTTCCTTACTAACTCTTTTCCTCCCTCCCTTCCTTTCCTCATGTTTCATTTCTCATTTCTGGATCATACCTTATGGTAGCTTTCAGATATATGAAGGGCAGATTTTTGAAGCTTTCCACTTTTGAAAAAAATGTTCTCACCTAACACATAATTGAAATTTTAGCTTGGTGTATAATAATAAGTTGAAAATCATTTTCCCTTGAAATTTAGATGGAATTCCTCTATTTTCTCCTCTATTCTAATATTTCTGTTGAAGGACCTAAGACCATTCTGATTCTTGATCACTCTTTTTACTAACCTGAATTATTAAAACAACCTCTTTCCTTCTCTCAACTGGTTTTCTATTTTGGACTCTCTTTAGTCAGTGATTTTGCTAAATTACAAATTTAATCATGTTATCCTTCTGTTGGCAAGATCAACTATTCTTAGGACAAAATTCAGACTCCTTGGCATTTTCTATGTAAATATTTATACTTCACCCACCAGCCGCATCTTTTCCCACTCAAGTGGTACCCATGTCCTGAAATAATATAAACCTTATTTCAGTAGCTAAATATATGATGTTCTCATTCACATTTGGATTTTTGTACATGTTTTCCCTTATCCTGGTATACTCTTTGCACCCACTATTTTAACTTTTATTCATCTTTCAGGTTCTGATCTAGGTTTGGCACTTTAGCCAGGTTCTAAGGCACCACATGTATCTCCAAACCGGAAACTAACACATTGCATCATAGTTTTCTGTTTATGTGTTTATTTCCCCCTCCAAATTGACAACATTTCTTTAGATAAACACTGTAACTTGTTTAGCAATTTCCTCCATGTCCTAGAGAAATGCCTGCATTCAGTAAATATTTTATTTTAATTAATAGATTCCATTGGTGCAAGTTATATCTTTATTCAAGCTCCACCTCACATACTATCACATCCATTAATTGTGGTCTTCTATCATTTTCTTTTTAAATTTTCACATCTTTTTGAACTTTACTTGCATCTATGACATTTTGCCTTGTAATAAATTTACTTTAGAATATACGTAATTTGCAAGTGTAATTTCTGTTTACCATAAAATCTTGTACCTAATAATCACACAATGAGATGATCTTAAGTAATAGGAGGGGTAAATAGATATTTCATTTTCTTGGCCCCCCAATTATACCATTCATTGGGGAATTTGGTGGGGACCAACGTGAAATGTTTTAGAGTAATTAGCAGTATCATCGTGAACATTTATAGGACACTAATGAGTCAGGTGTGGGTAACTCAAAGAAAGCGAGTATTAGTAAATATATCAAATATATTTTATTTAAAGTTTTCTGACTCTAAATAATTTTATNTTTCTATGTAAATATTTATACTTCACCCACCAGCCGCATCTTTTCCCACTCAAGTGGTACCTATGTCCTGAAATAATATAAACCTTATTTCAGTAGCTAAATATATGATGTTCTCATTCACATTTGGATTTTTGTACATATTTTCCCTTATCCTGGTATACTCTTTGCACCCACTATTTTAACTTTTATTCATCTTTCAGGTTCTGATCTAGGTTTGGCACTTTAGCCAGGTTCTAAGGCACCACATGTATCTCCAAACCAGAAACTAACACATTGCATCATATTTTTCTGTTTATGTGTTTATTTCCCCCTCCAAATTGACAACATTTCTTTAGATAAAGACTGTAACTTGTTTAGCAATTTCCTCCAAGTCCTAGAGAAATGCCTGCATTCAGTAAATATTTTATTTTAATTAATAGGTTCCATTGGTGCAAGTTATATCTTTATTCAAGCTCCACCTCACATACTATCACATCCATTAATTGTGGTCTTCTATCATTTTCTTTTTAAATTTTCACATCTTTTTGAACTTTACTTGCATCTATGACATTTTGCCTTGTAATAAATTTACTTTAGAATATACGTAATTTGCAAGTGTAATTTCTGTTTACCATAAAATCTTGTACCTAATAATCACACAATGAGATGATCTTAAGTAATAGGAGGGGTAAATAGATATTTCATTTTCTTGGCCCCCCAATTATACCATTCATTGGGGAATTTGGTGGGGACCAACGTGAAATGTTTTAGAGTAATTAGCAGTATCATCGTGAACATTTATAGGACACTAATGAGTCAGGTGTGGGTAACTCAAAGAAAGCGAGTATTAGTAAATATATCAAATATATTTTATTTAAAGTTTTCTGACTCTAAATAATTTTATCTCAAACTGCAGAGATAATCACAAGAAGCTTATTTCTCATCCTGAACAAATACTTGCTTTACTTGCTGTAAAAAGCAAGTAGAGGGAAATAGAATATTTTTGTAAAATAAGACAGCTAGCAAAGAATATTCCACTGTTATCTAATTATCAAGAGATTACTAGATGTAAGACTTCTAGAGCACTCTGGCAAAGTATGGACTAAAAAATCTATCAGCTTTTAAAAGCACTTATTTTTAACTGTTAAGAAAAGAATGAAAAATAGACTAATCGAAAATTGATTCAAATTCTATGCTCTAAGCCTGAAATTTTCTAGTTACAAAATGTTGAACTTATCTTTGAATTTTAATACACTTAATTAAATAACTTTCTTTCTCAACATGAAGATAACATGTTTCTGAGGATTCTCTAAAAAACTTTCAAGTCTAAAACAATCAGTGGAAATGTAGAAAAATTCAGTAAACATTTTTTGTTCTCTAAGGTAGACACTAATATGAGTTGAAAATAATCTTGAGACAACATATTTGCTTTCGATGATAGAGGGTTGAAAAGATGAGAAGGCCCTTAAGAAGCTCCATATCACATTGAGGCCATGTAGTGTAGAGTTTACAGGTCTAGATACAGGATCCCCACTGGGAGGGATCTAGTCCCATAGACACCAGGATGAGTCATTAACATCCCTGTATCATATTTTCCTTATCTTGTAAAATAAGGAGATAAAGCCTTCTACCGAATAGAACTTTCAGCAGGGTCAGATGAGGAGTAAGCACAGTCCACATGGTGGCAATTACCCGTTTAGTACATGACTGATCACCCACATGGATAGATACATTAAGTGGACTGTGGTTTTCAGCAGGGTAGTTTATCCCCAATGTTAGCTGTTTATCTAGACATAGACAATCATTTCAGAGGTGATCATGACCAAGATGTATTCCGTTGTATTCTTATGTTATGCTAATGTGCTACACTATATTAACAGAATAAAAGATAAAAATAACATGTAATCATATTAATGGATGCTGAAAAAGAATTTAACAAAATTCAACACTTTTTTGGGGATTAAAAATGCTCCATAAATTAGGAATAGAGGGAAATTACTTCAACATAATAAAGGTCATGTACTAAAAGCCCACAGCTCACATTATATTTTATTGTGAAAAACTGGAAGCTACTTCTCTAAGATCAGGAAAAAGACACAGATGTCCACTCTCATCACCTTTATTTAGCATAGCACTGAAAGTCCTAGTCAGAGCAATTAGGCAAGGAAAAGAAATAAAAGAAATTCAAATCACAAAGGAGGAAGTAAAATTGTACCTGTTTGCCTATAACATGGTCTTATATAGAGAAAACCCTAGACTCCAACAAAAACTGTTAGAACTAATAAATTTAGTGAAGCTGCAAGATGCAAAATCAATATACAAAACAAAATAATAAACTTTTAATACAACCCATGTAGAGACCTCTGATAAATGCATACTGTACTTATAAATGTACCTTTTCAGGTTAAGAACTACTAAGACAAGGATGTTTTTCTTCATAGAAACAGCAAAGACATTTATGTTTACTTTATAATATTTAGTTTGTCACAGAGAAATGTGCTTTTTACATTCTCTATTGGTGTATTTTAAAAAACTAATACTTTTTTTCCCCTAAAAACACATTAAAGTACTCAAAATCCCTGATGAATATATAAAAACATGTTTAACCCTTAAAAACTGAAATTTTATATACTAGCAATTGTATCTCTTATTTTTACAGCTAATTTTTCATGTACTTGATATTTACATGTAAAATATAAACTGGTCAATAAACCACTACTTAACATTTTATATGAAAATGTATGTGCCACCGTACAGCAGAGTTTCCAATAAAATAAAAACTAATTATTATTGCTCTCATTTAATGCATTTGATTTATATACTGTAATTTCATTTTATTTGCTTATTCATCTTCATCTCATAAAGTGATTTTAAGAGACATACAAAGATACATAGAATACAGCAGGAGAAACTAATTAGAAGACAGAAAATACTTAAAATATCACTTGATTAGCACATATTTTTCCTCTTCCTGGTATATACTTTGCACCCACTCTTACTTTTAACTTCTATTTATCTCTCAGGTTCTAGCTGAAGTTTAGTACCTCAGTCTTGCAATACAGTATCACATTCATCTCTCAACCAGAAACTAATACACTGTCTTGATGGAGACTCACCAGCTTCTCATTAGAAAACTTAAAGAAAAATTTGAAAGGCAAACTCACACATAATGAAAAACTAAATTTTTATAAAATGTCCTTTTAGAATTTGAAAGATATTTCCAGTAATTGTAATTGTAAAAACAGTGGGCCATGGGGGAAGTTAAGAAATTAATCTATATCTACCTCATGGCCTACACAGTTAAGTCATAAAACAAAACCTTTCTGCTTGCTTTTGTCCCAAAGGAAACTGACAGTCATTTCTCTTTCAGGATTATGCCACTGTTTAAGGTAGACAGATACATTGTTGTGTCAACCCACATTTTAGTCATCATTACACGAGTTACACATTGTAGTAGCACACTCTAATGAACTCCATTCTTTTTGGCTGAAACAAGAAGAGATCTGTAGGCAGCACATGTTTGGAGTTTTAGTTTTGAAGACACTCTATTAGTTGAAAATGACTGAGAACCAGGTGGTGGGAGAAGAAGCCTCTCTCTTCCCCTGGAATTGAAGCAACACTGCACTGCATAAGGCAAAATCCTGCTCAAGTATGTGGTTTACTGCATTGGGTATTTTAACTACCACCCTAGCTACAAATCTCAGAAAAAGATTCAACTGTTATTCAAATGCCACTCAATAAATCTGCTAGAACTAAGAATTGATCATACCATAGGTGATCGAATAAAGGCCAATATACTAAAATAAATCTTAT
This sequence comes from Galeopterus variegatus, assembly GCF_000696425.1. NCBI lineage: Eukaryota > Metazoa > Chordata > Mammalia > Dermoptera > Cynocephalidae > Galeopterus > Galeopterus variegatus. The sequence continues at coordinate 115,191 of NW_007731282.1, read as the reverse complement.
TACTTTATTCTAGCAGCAAAAAAATCTGAAAATGAAATTTAAAAATGCCACTTACAGTGACCTCAAAACTATAATATAATTAGCAATAAATTAAGACACTATTTTCAAGACCTACACACTGAAAACAGAATGAACATTGCACAGAGAAATTAAAGATAACTTAAAAAAGAAAAAAAAAAGAAATGAGTGAAATCCCTTTCATTTATTGAAAGAAAATATTTTAAAGACATGCATTCTTCTCATTGCTGTATGATTCGATGCAATCATATTTCCATCTGAATGTTCTGTGGATACTGACAAGCCAATTCTACAGTTTATATGGAAATCTAAAATACTGAGACTGTCAAATACAATTTTGAAAATAAAGAACAAATATTGAGTACTTAAACTGACTGACTTCAACTCTTCGACACTACAGGTACGATAGTCAAGCAAGTGTAGTACTGGCATATGGGTGGATATATGCATCATAATAATAGAACAAAAATAGATATACATACACAAGTGGCTGATATGGGTTGAATTTGTCCCCCAGACTTTTATGTATTAGGAACTTAATCCCCACTGTGACAGTGTTAAGAGGGTGAGAAATCCTATTATGGCAATTGAAATATGGGGCCTTTAAGAGACTATTAGATTGTGAGGAATGTACCATTGAGAGTGGGTTTATCCATTCATGGAGTAATGGGTGTGATTCAGGGTGGGTGGTTTTAAAACAAGAGCAAGTGAGAAGCTTACCTTTCTCTCTTGCTCAGCCACTCCTGCCATGTGACACTGTTGCTGTGTAGGGTCATCACCCACCAACAAGGCCCTCACCAGATGTGTTCCCTGGACTGTAAGAAATAAATTTTATGTCTTTATAAAATGCACAGTTTCAGGTATTCTGTTATAAACAACAAAAATGGACAAGTACAGAAAATTGATACTGAGAAGTGGGGTGTTGCTTATAACAAATACTTGTGGAACAAAAAAATGTGGAAATGGCTTTGGAACTGGGTGTTGGGCAGAGGCTGGAAGAATTTGGAGGATCAGGCTAGAAAAAGCCTAGGTGCTGGTGAGAACTCAGAAGACAAAAAGACCAGGGAAAGTTGGAAACATCTTAGAGAATGGTTAAATGGTGGTGACCAGAATGCCAGTAGAAATATGGACTGTAAAGACCATTTTAAGGAGGTCTCAGATGGAAGTGAGAAAGAGCTTATTGGAAACTTGAGCAAAAGACACCCTTGTTATAGCATTGCAAAGAGCTTAGCTGCATTCTCTTTATGCCTAGAAGTTTTATAGAATGGAGAACTTAAAAGCACTGGACAAGGCTATATGGTGGAATAAATTGCTAAGCAGCAAAAAGTCCAAGCAGCTGTGTGGTTACTTGCAAACAGCCTATGCTGAGTTACAGCAGAAAAGGCATGAAGTAAAGGCAGAATTCATAATTACAAGGAAAGTAGAGGGTAAAAAGTAGCAAAGCTTTCAGCCCGGCCACATAAAGAGTGAGAAAGTCTGTTTGAGAGAGGAAGCCCAGGGAATCTCTGCTAAAATTAGTTTAGAAGAACTGGGTTATCATAAAAAAGACCCTGAAGGCATTTCAGAGATCTTTGAGGCTGCCCCTCCCATTGAAGGGCCCAGAAGCCTAGGGAGACAGAATAGTTTTGGGGAACAGGTTAAAGATGCCCTGCATGGGCTCACTGCCCAGGGCCACCTCAGGATGCTGATTCTTGTACCCTGGCTGCTCTGGCTGATCCAGCTATGGGTAAATTGACTCCAGATTTAGCTAGACCTGCAGCTTTGAAAAATACAGGAGACCCAATCTGAGTCCTAGATTTTCTTATTGTTTCTGGGTTGTTATTGATTGTAGTTTTAGATAAAGCTCAGTAATATGATATGTATGTATACTAACACACACATACATGAGTCTATTTTATTTCTATATCTATCCAATATTATATATTAGGAAGAAAAAAGCAAACAAACAAAACTTGTGTTTATAACAATACTTCCAATCCCAACCCACCACCACAAGCTTTATTCTAACATTTTACCTTTCCACTTGTTTCTCTGTCAGTGAGAAATTTAGCTGTCATTATCCACAATATCTTTTCTTATTTATTTAATCTTAGAATACATATAAATTGTTTTCAGAATTACTAATTAATATCCCTGAGATAATCAGATTTCCTAACTAGAGTACATATTTGTTTTTGGTTCATTTTGTCTTTGAGTTTACAGTATATAGTCAAAATATTGTTTTCCATCCTCACTTTGTTTAGTTCTTTTCTTCCCCAACCCCTTGAGTGTAGTTATGTTACTCATTTGTAAAACAGTTAGGTTTATGTGTTACTGTTTGTATCCCATTTTAGGATTCTCCAAATACTGGTTGATTTTCATTAGTTTTAGTGTTTTCCTGCTGCTATAACAAAATACCACAGATGGGTAATTTATAAACAACAGAAATTTATTTTCTTTCAGTTCTTGAAGCTGGGAAGTACAAGATTAAGGTGCCAGCAGATTCAGCATCTGATGAAGGCTGCTTTCTCTTTCCAAGATAGTGTTGTACTGCTGTGTCCNTTGACAAATTAAACTATTTTAAATCTAAAATTTTTGTTCATTAATAGAATTAGGAGAATGAAAAGAGGGAGAAGACATATGCAACATTTTTAACCAAAAACTTATTTAAATATGGTTCTGCCTCATATGGTGGCATCACCAGAAAGGGGAGACTTGCAATATCATAGCCAAACTCAGGGTGTTCCTGAAGGACAATGAAGAAGGGAAATCTTCTCAGTGTGCAGAACATTAAGAAATATACCCGGTGTTTAATCTTGTTTTTAATGCAAAATGGTTAGAAATACAGATAACTATGTATTTCTATGATGACTCACTCTCTGGATGGTAAGTGTAGTAGCCAGGATTTTCCAGAGAAATGGAATCAACACACACACACACACACACACACACACACAGATTTATTTAAAGAAACTGGCTCACGTGATTATGGAGGCTAACTCCAACTCTTGTAGCATGAGTCAGCAGGCTGGACACAAAAGGAGGAGCCCATGTTATGAATGTTACAGTTCTAGGGTGAAGCGCAGATACTGGCAGAATTCCTTCTTGCTCAGGGTGCCTCAGTTTTTTTTCTACTAAAGTCTTCAATTGATTGGATGAGGCCCACATCATAAAGGGTAATCTGCTTTACTCAAAGTCCACTGATTTAAATGTTAAACTTATCCAAAAAAAAATTCTCTTAAAGAAATAGAATAACCTTTGACCAAATATCTGGGCACAGTGGCCCAGTCATGTTCACTCATAAAATTGACCATCACAGTAAGAGAAATAAGAGATACGATTGAAAACTTGGTAGCAAGTAGGTCTGAGGAATAGATATTATGAGTGAATTTTAAGAATGGGTACCAAGGTAACCATGTTCATATGAAGGCTCTTAAAATGGCAGCCCTGCAGAGGAGGCTGTCAATAACATTGTGGCTCAAGATGAGCCCCTGATGGAGCTGAATACCCCAGGACACAGCAGTCAACTGTGACAAGTTTATTAAACTGGAATTCCTTATAACACAAGGCAAAGCAGTTTGTCCTCACTAGAATACATACTTTCTATAGACGTGAATTTTCTTTTCAGTCCATTCAATACTAAATGATTGCCTTATTCAGCACTGTTTTCCAAACAGCATCACTTCCACTCAAGGAACTCATTTTATGAAGGAATATGGCAATGGATTTCTGCTCATCAATTTACTGCTGTTATTAGTGTTTCCTTACCCTAAATGAGCTGGCGTAATGGAAGAGTGGAGGAACCTCTTAAAGGTCAAGTTATGGTGCCATTTGGGTGGCAACACCTTCAAGACTGAGCATGTCTTCATCTGTATATGGGCTGGCTATTTTATTTTAAGCAGAAGTATGGTTCTTCTCTCTTTATAACCAAATTAAATAGTGAATAAGTGGCATGTATGAATACTGACTTAATAAAAGATTGAAAAGGGTTTGATTGTCTATTGTTGAATCATCTTGAGTCTCCCCTCCCCCACCCTCTACTCTCCATGCATCCATAAGAGAAGATCAAAATCATATTCTCACTGTCCTTTTCCCCAGGAGGTTTGTGGTTAGAGTTCGCTAATGAGAGGCAATCTCATGAGATTTGAAAGACAGCTGACCTTGGGGAGGTTACTGTTCTCTGAGAGCAGATGTGGGGATTTGGTGGGATTTCCAGATTCCTCTTGAGGGCCACCTGCTTGAATGCCTCTGATATTGCGGGTGACAGCTTCCATCACCTTTACTCCACCAGCTCTAGCAAATGTTATGTAAGCCTCTCCTTCTCTACATTAAAGTACTTATATCTAAAATAAACAGTTTCAGTTGTGACACTTTTTTTTCTCTTATGGGCATTTTTTTCTATACATTTATTAAAATCACTACATTAGAGATGTCTCTGCCAAATGAGGAGAAGGGTGGAAGGAGGGTAGCATATCTGGTCCTCTCTGTAATCCCATTAGTCCTCTAAAGACTTTTGATCAAGATCTTAAACACTTTCTGAATAACACTCCCTAATAAATTTCCTGACAACTTTAGCCTTTTATCTTGGTTACAGAGGAGTTAGAAAGAATGATTTTATTGTTTTGAAAACTTTGATGAAGTTGATATTTCATTATTCCAGGAGTATTGGCCTCATTTGCAAGTGTGGCCTTTTTCATCAAACACAGATATTTGTTTCTGCCATACACCTAGTGATTCTGAACTAGGGACAGTTTTCTTCAGAGGAGAACATTTGGTAAAGTCTGGAGATGTTTTTGATTATCACAGTTTGGGGAGGAGGGTTGTGCTGCTAGCATGTAGTGAGTAGAGGATAGAGATAATACGAAACATTATACTATGCAAAGGACAGCGCCTTACAACAAAGAATTACCTTGTCCAAAATGTCAATAGTGCCAGTGCTGAGAAACCATAACCTAGATACTTATAAGGGTGATGTAATTATTCCAAATTTAATGTTAATTAAATTGAGGCTCTGAGATGTAATTTATGATCTGTAGTAACACAACTGATAAGTAAAATAATAAGACTCTTGTTCTTTTCACTTATGGATTATTTCTAAACCTTCTAGTAATTAACGTTGTCTCTACCAGCTGCTAAGTGAGAAAATTTTGAAAATGTCAGACTTCATATTTAAAGCTCACGGAATTTGAGACAACTGGCTGCAACATCTGAAAATGTTTCAGAAAATAGACTACTATATATCATGTAGTCTCACCCATACAAAATGCTGTCTCTACCAGCTGCTAAGTGAGAAAATTTTGAAAATGTCAGACTTCATATTTAAAGCTCACAGAATTTGAGACAACTGGCTGCAACATCTGAAAATGTTTCAGAAAATAGACTACTATATATCATGTAGTTTCACCCATACAAAATGCTTTTTTTTGCCAGTGATATAGATTAGTTTTTCTTTCTAGACCTATATTTTTGAACAGAATAATGTGGTAGTCAGTGTAGAAATATTCTGTATAAGTAAATGTATTTTACAGCACAACTTTATCTTTGGAAAGTAAGTTCTAATACCATGCACGTGTGTCTTAAAAATAAATAATGACTTTGTGTTAATCATTCTAAAATAGTAACTAATTAATTTAACCATACTATGATTATAATTACACACCTTACTTAAAGAGATGAAAGGAAAATAAGCTGAAGTAAATTTGAAAACAAGTATTTTGATGAGATACTACTTTAAAGTTAAAAGCAAAAAACAATTATATTAAAACACTGTAATCTAGTTGGCAAATGTGTTTTATATAGTGATATGGTTATCCAGTCTTAAAATCCTTTAAACATATATGTACTAGGGTTGAACGGATAAGTAAATAATCGATAATGGGAGCCAGGTTCTCAGTGCCAGGGAAAGAAGCTACAAATAAGCAAGGGAGGAAATATTAATGTAACTCTGTGGTGCTGAGTTAGAATAAAAGACATTAGTGTAAACTCCTGTTTATCTAATAAGATACAGATATAAATGTAGATACATAAAAAAGGGTACTTCAAAAAGTGGAAAAGTAAAGTTAAAAGATAATATGAATTTTTCCATGAGCTTTTTGAAGTACCTCCTCTAGGTGGGTTAGATAAATATCAACATTGTTGTGAGTATAGATATCTATATTTTCTCTCTCTGTCCTTTGAGGATAACACACCCCTGTTGCAATGAGCACACATATTACCCAGATTTGTTTTCTTAATACCATTTTCCAATGAAAGCAACCATGGCTCCTTGAAGAAACAGTGATACACTGATCCTAGAGCTGGGGACAGAAAAAATACAAGGTAAAACTGGAATATCTTGTAGATGCAGAAATAAGAAACAAACAAACAAAAAAATCAACCATGGGTTTATCCTGAAAGCATTCCCAGTAACAACAGCTGGAAAAATTTCAGCAGCAAAATAAATTATAATGATATTGCATTATAACCAAAATGATTTTTTAAATAAAATAGTTTATCAAAGCTAAGAAAATGAGATATTAGCTTTCAGGTAAGCTAGGTAAAGTTTATATGGAACATTTTGCATTATTTTTCCAATTCCCCTGCAAATTCTGTGTTTTCCAAAACATGAAGTTTTTTAAAAAGTTTGTGAATGCTTTGAACATTTCTAATTAGTATAAAGGTGGACTAACCTTTAGAAATTTAAGCGATTATTTTATAAGATTTTTTAAACCAACTAAGATTATATATGTGTATGTATGTGCATGTGTGTATATGTGTAAGTGTGTGTCAGTGTTTGCTGTGTCTCCTGAGAACAATTACAGAATAATTAATTAGTAATATAAGGTGACCCTTATATGTGATTCATCCATTCTCTTGTCTGCAATAATATGAGATTCTGAATCTCTTAAAGCCATTTACTGACCTTCTCCCTTCAAATACTTTTAGACCCCTGAGCATAGAGTTGCATGTGTTCCATATTTTCCCCAACATGACTCACTGCTATCACTGTTCATTTCCAAAGAGATGTCAGCCATAACTGTGCCATCTATAGAAGATGAAAGACTCAGCAATTAGAGCTCTATGGAGGTTTATATTTAGGCATAGTGTTTAAATTTTATATATAAGTATATGTTTGTATACTAAAATAAGGACTCATATTTTAGATATTTATTTAATAAATATTAGTTGATATTAAATACATATAATAAATAGGTTAGATGAATAGAGACAGACAGATAGATATAGATTTTTGCTGTTGGTTCTAAAACTTCAACGTTCATCAGAATCACGTGGAAATCTTACTAAAACAGTTTCATAAGCTCTATTCCTAGAAATTCTGATTCAGTCTTTCAGAACGTGGCCCATGAATTTGCACTTCTAACAAACTCATTGGTTATGCCAGTGCTGTTGGTCCAACTACCACAATATGAGAACTACTGATCCAATGCATTCCTACTATCTTCCTTCAATCAAATTCTTTTATGTAATTTGGCATATATAAAATCTTATTTTCTCAGTCTAATATGTCACCCATGCATAGATATAGGTATAGATTGGACAAGTGTTCCAGGCTAACACTTCGCTTATGTTAGAATATAAAAAGATGATTCTCATGATACTAAAATCAATGGCAAACATTTAAAAATTTTGTCTCTGTGCAAGCAGTGTAAATAAAGCACCTACATGGTACTCAATTATACACACAGTCTCGTTTTTATTAATATATCATTGCCATTTTGAGGCAAAGCATCAGTGAACAACATTTATTACTTCAGAAAGAAAAAGGGAAATTCAAAAACAGGACATAGTTGAAAAGCAAAAGTAAAGGTAGTATCTAAATTGAAAATCCAGTGACATATAAAAAGCAAAAATGTCAAATATATTAACTTCTAACTTTATGGATAGCTTATGCATGTAGAATACAAATTACCCTATATTAAATTACTATGAACGTTATTGTCATGTTTTCTGCACATATTGAAAAACGCATGGAAACAGGTATCCTGCTGCTGTTATAGCACTTATTAAAACAATTTGCAATCTAGGTTGCAAAAAATAATAATAATTCCTTTCAGAGATATATGATAACAGGGGATTTTCTTTTTTTAGGAAGGCCTTAGATCACCAATTCACTTCATTGTTATTTTGGAATAGTCTATACTCACTGCAAGCTAGTACTCTTTTCCCTAATTTCAGGCTGTGTTCACAAGCAAAGAGCAAGTTAATTGATCTAGAGCAAACACAGATTAAATTCATAGTGAGGTTATTTTTGTGTTCAAAATTTGCTCGGTTTTGCATTAGAATATACACACAAAACGAATAATTTTTTAGTCAGCAGTCCACATAAACCGATTTACCCAAAGCATTACTTTCTTACTTTAAACCACTAGTCCAAAGACAGGAACCATGTTCCTCAGATAAAGAACACTTAAAATATGTTTGCCAAAATTCTTAATTTGTGTTCAAAATTTGCTCGGTTTTGCATTAGAATATACACACAAAACGAATAATTTTTTAATCAGCAGTCCACATAAACCGATTTACCCAAAGCGTTACTTTCTTACTTTAAACCACTAGTCCAAAGACAGGAACCATGTTCCTCAGATAAAGAACACTTAGAATATGTTTGCCAAAATTCTTAGAAGCAGATAAAAAACAACTTCACTTATTGTAGCTAAAGATAATCTAAACTATATCAATGGTAGCTCATAATTTACATAATTATTATATAATAATGTTGAATAAACATGTATTGAAAACTGCTAAGCATTCTTATAGAATGACCATTCTGTTGTACAGGTTTAGAGATTGCATTATTCTAAAAATTAAACCCACTTACATGTTAATTTTCCACACAATATATAACCTTTGCTCCTTTTAAAGTACTCTCATAGGCATAGCCAAGAAGAAATTAAGGTACATTGGTAATTACCATCAAAAATGATAATGATCATATTGAAGATTTAAAGACAATTTACCAAAAAAGTCAATAACTGATAATAAATATATAAAAATTATTCAAGTTCATTTAAATAATTTATATGCGAATATATAGGAAGTATAACTTAACGTTCTGGAAGTATAGGCACGTAGGTAATGTTGGCGTTCAAACTGAAGTGGTACATGGTATCTCCATACAGGTCACACTGCTGGTGAGATTGTAAATTAGGATAGCCCTTACAGAAAACCAAATGGAGGTTCCTCAAAAAGCTAAAAATAGAACTTCCATATGATCTAGCAATCCCACTTGTAGGTGTATATCCAAAGGAAATAAAATCAGCATGTCAAAGAGATATCCGTACTCCCATGTTAACAGCAGCAATATTCACAATAGCTAACGCAAGAAATGAATGTAAATGTCCATCAGCAGACGAATTGACAAATGAAATGTGCTATATATACATAATATGATACTATTAAGCCATAAAAAAGAATAAAATTCTGTCATTGAGGAAACATGAATGAAACCGCAGGACATTATGTTAAGTGAAATAAGCCAGGCACAGAAAGACAGATACTGCATGATCTCATCCATATGTGGAATCTAATAAGTAGAGAGTAGAATGGTGATTAGCAGAGGATGGGGAGGGGAAGGAGGCGAAGTTGCTGGTCAACAGGTACAAAGTTGCAGTTAGACAGAGATAGTAAGTTCTGGGGTTCCAGGTTGACTACAGCTAGTAATACTGTGTTGCATATTTCAAAATAGGTAGAAATGAGGACCTTGAAAGTTATTACCACAAATAAATGATAAATTTAAGGGGATGAATATGCTAACTACCCTGAGTAGATCATTATGCAATACATGCATGTATTGAAACAACACACTGTACCCCACAAATACATACAATTAAAAATAAAGAAATCAAAGAAGATCTAAATGAATGGATACAAATTGATACAAGGTTCAATCCATCAAGAAGATAAAGTTATAAAAATATATACACCTAACAATAGAGCCACAAAATATATGAAGCAAACATTGACACAACTGAAGGGAGAAAGAGATAGTTCTAGGTTCATACAGAGAAACAGGCTGGAAAGTGTCCTCAGAATCTGATCAAAGAGAAAAGCATGCCCATCTTGGGCGGGAGTCATGATGTTTACAGTGGCATTTAGAATGAGCCTAAGAAAGGGTAAACAAGGCATCCATGAGGTAGAATGACCCAACAAGGGATGCTAAAGAGAAATTGGGGTGACAAGAAGAATGCAAGGAGGAGAGGTTCACACTGGAGACAAAGGAGTCCAACTGAGATGAGCTGAGCAGCCATGAATGGGGTTGCCAGAGAGCGATCACAGGTCTTGCTTGCATTGGAGAGGCCTGGTGTGGAGTGATAGAGCCCAGGCAATGTCAGGAGAGCTTCCTCACAGAGTGGCTGCTGTAGGATGTCAGAGCCTAAGCAGGGTGAGGAGGACTCCTGACATGGAGAGCTGGAGCCCACGTGCAGTGAGGAAACTCTGTATTTGGGATGAGTGAAAACCCAGAAAGAGGAAAAACTAGAATGAACCTCACAATTTAGACCAAAATGGTATATTTCAATGTGAACTCATGGCTTTCAAGATATATAGATAGACGTAAAAATAAATATGGATATTAACATGGATGTGCATATGTGTGTGTGTGTGTGTGTGTGTGTGTGTGTACACATACATGTACAGCTTAGTTGCGCACAATGAGATGGCCTGGGGCACAGAATGAAAACCGGTGCTTTTAGTGTACATCCCTTAGCTGCTACTAACATTTTCACCAAAAAAAAAAAAGGAAACAAACAAAAATAGAGCTCCTTGGAGAAATTGTTGATTCACGAACTGGGGCAAAGAAAATATAAAAGAAAATGAAATATCTTGTGCCAGAAAGGCAATGCTTAATGATTAAAGAAAATATAGCAAAAAGGTACAATCGATATCCTAAATGACATTTTCCTAGCCAAATCTGGGACAATTTAAGCACCAAAATAAATAATGATGATAATAAAAATTAACTCATTAAATAAAACAGGAAACCACAACCATATCTAAATATAGATAACTATCTGAATAACTTGAAATGTTAATGAAAAATAAGTAATTACATAATTGTAATGCACCTCCCAGAAAAAAAAAAAAAGCTCATTTATGGGGAGAAGCATAACTTTATAGTGGAGGAGTGTGGCAGACACTAAGTACCTTAATAAAATGAGCAAGGTGAACTTTATCATTAACAAGGCAAACTGATTGTAATGCACCTCCCAAAAAAAAAAAAAGCTCATTTATGGGGAGAAGCATAACTTTATAGTGGAGGAGTGTGGCAGACACTAAGTACCTTAATAAAATGAGCAAGGTGAACTTTATCATTAACAAGGCAAACTGAAATATTGTGCCAACCCATAGGATGTATATGACATTTGGAATGATATTTCTCTGCTATTCTTGCCTGTAATGCACAACTTTAATATAGTCATGATGAAACATCAGGCAAATGTGAGTTGAGGAACTTTTTACAAAACAACTAGCCTGTAATCTTCAAAATATAAAGGTCATAAGAATCAAGAAGACTGAGGAACTTATCCAGACAATAAAACTAAAAAGATGTGGCAACAATGTATATCCTCGGATCCTCAACTGGAACGCTTTTCTCTAAAAGGCATTTCTGATACTGAAAGTATCTCAGGATTAGGTAGCATTTAATGTTAACTAGATGGTTTTTATGGTATATTTTAATTACATAGATAAATATCCTTGTTTGTAATGAATGAATACTGAAGTAAAGAGGAAAGATGACACATCATTTTAACAAATTACTCTCAAGTTGTTCAGGAGAAGAGTTATTTTTACTGTACTTTCAATTTTTCTGTAAACTTGATTGTTTTAAAATAAGAAAAACTGAAAGAAGGTGGACAGCAAAAACGTTTCCTTACTTCGTAAGTAAAACTATTATTTTTACAATTGAGTTCATAGAAATTTAAATAGGAACATAAATATAAATATACAAGTTTATTTATATATATATATTTTCAATCACTTTCTATACTGATAAGGTTCGGCCAACCAGCATAAAATAATTGAGTAGCTGATAAATCTATGTTGCATTTTCTTTACTCTGATTTTTCTAAACTGCCTTCATATTCAAGGCAAGTTTCCTTTTACCTTAAAGTATTTCACTTATAACTGGGATTTTGTTTCTGTAAACTTATGTGTATATCTCTTCGTTTAGTTTACTGGGGTAATCCCTCTAAGAAATGCCAAAGTAAATAAACATATGCAAGCATACACAAAGACACACATATATATGTCATATATTATGCATATGTGTGTATGTTTCTCACACATGCATATACAAATATATGACAATATATAACATGTTAAGTATACACATATATTCATATACATATTAGATATTTGTGTGTATGCATACACACATCTGTACTTTCCCTACAGGAATTATATTGCATATATTTTTCTGACACTTGCAATTTTTGTTTGTCCGGTAATTTTCTGAAAACACTGTCATAATAAGCAGATGTTATCACAGTTTGGGACTCCAAAAGGTCAACAAACAAAATGTCATGAGCATTCCAAGAAAGTGTTGCCATATCCTTTATTCTCGACTGGTCCATTTTTGCTTTGACTGGACCACTTCCACCTCTTGGTAGCCATGGCTTTGATTGTACTTTGTTTTCAAGATCTTACTAGTAGAGCCATGTTTCATTCCCTGTTACAATTCTTCAATGAAATGCTTCAAGATCTTGATTGCACTTGTTTAAATTTTCCATTGAAAGCTCTTCTCTTGTCTGCAGCTGATCTGCAACAGTTTTGGCACTCAAGTCAAAAGTTTGCTCAACTGTGATTTTTCAGTCAGAATGTGTAAGCTCAACCAATTGAGATGTCCATGGTGTTGGCTATTGTTTCTGCTGTTAATTGTCAGTCCTCTTCAAATTACAGCTCTGTTAAGTTTAATTTATTCTTCTCAAATTGATGTGAATGGTATGCTGCTTCAGGCTTCATGTTCAACATCATCTTGTCCCTTCTTAAAATGAATTATCTGTCTGTAAACTGCTGATTTCTGTCACGAACTGTCCTCCATAAGCTTTTTGTAAAGCCTCAGTGATTTCATCATTCTTCCCCTAAGTTTCACCATCAGTTTGATGTTTCTTCTTCCTTCAATTTTAGCAGAATTCATGCTGCTCTGATAAGGATGTTTCAAATTGCTGTCTATCCTTATTAAGTGACTCAAACTAGAGCCTGTTCAGACATGTTATAACAAGTTAGCACAAGTTTACTTTGGTGTAAAAAAATTTTGCAATGCATGCATAGTTTTTTCATAATAGTCATATTTCATAAACTTTTTGAAGATCCCCCATGTACAAATATACATATATGTTTTAAATATAATAAATTATTGCCAAACTGAGACACAAGAAGTCATACCTGTGAACATTCATACCAACAATCTAAGAGAAAACCAGTTTTCTCAATTCTTCACCAATACTGGCTATTATCAACTTGCAAAATATTTGATAACTTAATACTTAAGAAATTTTACCCACTGGAGTAGTTTGTAGTTGTTTGCATTTCTTTAATTATGATAACACTGGTCCTTGGAATCTTTCATTTTTCTATAGCTTTAAGAAATTTCCTATTTAGCTATTTAGCATAAGCCTGGCATATTTTCAAGGGCATATTTCTTTGTCAACTTTCTCAGCTGCTATGATTACTGAGAAATATTATTACTGAGATTAAAATATTTATGAAAGCAGATTAGTAAATTGATTCCCCATTTAAAAAAAATATCCTGTATATACAATCACTGGATGTGTTTGCTATCAGTCAGTCAGTCTACATATACCTGTTGAGAGCTTAGTCTAGGTCAGGCACTTGTCTAGACATTGGGAATACAGCAGTTAACAAAATAGGCAAAAATCTTGTTTTCACAGAGAATAAAATTCTACTAAAGAAAATGTCAATTATTGTCTTAAAATTTAGTAATAACATACTATATAAGCCTACAAATACACTCTTCATGAGTGGGAAATATTTGTCTAGGATTCTGAATCTTGAAATCTGTAGGAATTAAAATGCCTCTTTCTGTTAGAGGGTGATCTGAGGAACATTGTTCACTTAAGATTTTTTCCTAATTGATTCAAATTATTGCCATGGACACATATTTCCTTAAAATATGATATAATCACCTACATTACAGCCTATTATTGCCAAGTTGGGAGCCATTATTTCATACTTTTCATGTCATTTTATAAATTTTAAGCCGGAACAATTATGTCCTGTTTTCAATTTTACAATTTCTAGTAGGAAAGAAGCGATACTTCCAAGTGCTAAGAAGGCATATCCTTGTTTTCTTCATGTATCAAGTCTGGAAATGCATTAAATAATTACTGTATTGCACTTATTAGTAATATATACTAATTTAATACTAAATGTATTTTTTTGAAATTATTTTTTCTTGATACTAGTGATGCAATATCCTTGCATATCACATATGCCTGCTATATTGTGTTCCCTTTTTACAGGTTTCCGGTTAATTTCTGCAACAGATTTTTTAAGAAGGCCTGAAGATAATAACTGAAATGCCCATGGAATGTGATAATTTTCCATTCCTCAGTCACTAGAATGTCACAGCTAAACACCACATTTCCACAACTGTAAAGTTTGTAACTAATATTTATGGTCCAACTTCAATCTTTTAGTAGGTTCTATTCAACACCATTTGATCACACAAATACTATTCCTCCCATGAAATAGAATACAAAAGATCAAATATTTTCTTCATTTAAAAAATTAATTGAAGTTTAGAGTTGCTTTTCAAATTTTCAAGGAAATCAGAAGTTCTGATCAATTTATTTTTGAAGTATAATCACTCTAAACTAAGTTTGGAGATTTGATTACTTAATTACATGAAGTTAACCCAACATTAAAATAAATAGTAAAAAAAAAAAATAATATTACTACTATATTTTTTTTAAAAATTCATATTTTATTTTATGATTTCAAAGAATATCACTGGAATGAAATGCACTATGCTATGAAGAAAAAATATTAAAAATAGTAGAGCTGCAGATCATTTTCATTTTCTCCTGAAGATGTTCTGGTATTTTGCAAAATCTTTAGTGTCATTAAAACTAATAGTTAATGTTTTTTGAATACTTCCTTTTTGAATATTTTTGAATACTTTTCCATACACTTTTCTGTGCATGTTAGAGACATTATATAATTTAAATTAAATCAGATAACTGCTTAAAATATTAAATTACATAACACCTTACGAAGAAACTATTGTTTAAAATAGTGAGCACTATTTCTCTGATTTTTATGATTAAGGAAATTAAATCAGAAGAGCATGCATAATTTAAATAAATAGGAGGTTGTAGAGCAAGGTTTTGTATCCATATACTCTTTCTCCTGAGCCAACCATAATACCCATTATTCAGTACTGATCCTGTTCCACATTTATTAGCTTTATAGATAGAAAATTTTAGTACTCAAATAGTGTTTAGCAATAAAATAGAAATAGCACATTTTAGTTTGAATAGCTGACACAAAAATAACTTCAGTAATTTAGCTTGAATAACTAACACAAAAAGCAGCAAAAAATGGAGTTGATTCATGACATTGTATCAAAACAAAGAATAGAAAATCTAGACAAGTTTTAGTCAAAAGTTAATTCAGTGAATATCACCCTGTCAAAATAAGACAAATGAAAAACTTTTTATTCTATTGACTGGAAACAGTGAGAAAAAGCAAATACTCAATATTGCTGGTTAAAATAAATAGTTCTGAGAATTCAGTCACTCAATACATGTTAATTAAATTTTTAAAATAGTATTTTGCAAAATGATTCTTTTATTCAGTCTGTAATGTGTAACTTATACACACTCCCACACACACAGAATAGATTATTGTTAAAGGTTAAGAGAGATTCCCTCCCATAATTATAATTAAGACAGCAAACGGTAATATCTTAATGAAGGTGCAGATAGAAATGTACAAGTAAAAGAAAATAGAGATTTGAATAGAGATTAATCAAACTGTGCAAAGACGAATGAATGATGCTCAGAAATGATAGTCAATCACTGGTGTTTGGACATCTGTGGAAAGAACACAATGGCAGTTATTGAGCAGCGAGTCAATAGGACACATTTGTGGAAAACACATACAAACATATGCATGTGCACATAACATCAAACCAGCCTAATTATAGGAAAGGAAGACTGAAAGATGAAGCCTTAAAAATAGGTATACACCACATTGTAATGAGTCCACAGCAGACTCCAAGTTTTTACTTTATTTATTCGACAACGAGCAGCTATTAAAGTACTTAAAATGGTAGTACTGAGGACTGGATTCAGCTGTGAGTAGCAGACAATTCTAAACTATGTCTGTTGATAGAAGGCTAATTCTTTCTAATAATTAAAAACTCTTAAGGGGGTCAATTCAGGGAAGACATGGGTCCTATAATTTAAAGGACCCAGACTTTTTCTATCTCCTTGCACTATCTTGCTTTGGTTTCATTCCCAAGGTGACCTCATGATCTAACGTGTTGTTGGGAAAAGTGTTCTCATGCATGCTGTCTTTCAACCCTCTCTTGATCACATAAGAATGGGCCTTGGCCCTGAAATACTCGGTAAGGGCCAAGAGATAAAGAGTCCTCACAGCCTGTGCTGGATTTATTACCTTGTGTGGGAATATCTTTCCACGTTTCAGACTCAAAGTGAACTCCTTCTGCTTAAGCATGGCTGTCATATGGTACCTGGTCAATCCCACTACTGTGTCTGTCTTTGGCTGGAAGGGAACGAGGTCTGTGGCAGTACGAGGGGTGCATGCAGCCCACCGTGCTGGGAGGCACCTGCTGAATATGAAGAACTGATATGAATTACTAAGTCATCTTTCTCTGTATCTTTTCTACTTCATTAAAGTGCTGCTCCATTCAGTGTTTGACTGTTGTGGTTTCCTTGGTGATTCTGATACCAAGATGCAGTGTGCAGAAGTGTCATGTCACTAGATTTATACATACCACATTCCACTTACATTCTATTAGCCAGAAAGTAGTCACTGGGCCACACATACAAGGGTATTTCAAAAAGTTTGTGGAAAAACTGAATTAAAAAATATGAATCCTTCCATGAACTTTTTGAAGACCCCTTTCACATGCAAGGGGGGCTTGGAAATGTAGCTGTTATTCTAAGTGGCCATGTGCTGAGCTAAATATTAATTGTTTTATTACTAAGTAGGAAGGAATTTTGGAACAATTAGTGTGCTCTACAAGAGTAAGTAGATGTATGATATAGGTTTAAAACTAATGGGATCCAGATTTCTCATTAGATGGCAAAGAATATATACTTAAGAATTATTTCAAAGCCATGACATATTCCAGATGAAAGGAAATATAAAGCTAGGGTTGTAAATATGATAAAGAGCACAAAATATTTTGAGTTAAGGATAAAGGAGGAAAAAATAGCAGACAATTAAATTAAGGATAGAAAGAGTAAGAAGAGTAAACAGTAGAAATCAGCCTTAAAAAAGAGAAATTAGAGGTGAGCTAGAATATTGCTGTGTTTTAGAAGGCAAGTAAGAATTTTGAAAAAGAAAGGAGTGGCAAAGTGTATTCAGCAAACGAGTGATTTCCAAATTGTTGGGATTTATACAACAATGCCGGAAAATTAACAGTTATGAAACTGGTGACATTCAAGAGTTGATGGCATCATTATTGCAAATGGCAAAGCCATATTTCAGAAAATTGTATATTTTAAATATTTTAGAAAACAATGTAGCATTATTTTTTCATTATGCTTATACAGGGAAGAAAGACCATAGGATTTTAGCACCTGAGAATAATAGTGTCTTCTTTTTTCCTTCTTTATTTCTCTCTTTCTCTTTCTTTCCTTCATTTCATTTTTCTTTCTTTCTTTCCTCCCTTCCTCCCTCCATTTTTTTCTGTTTTATTGTAGTATAATTTTATTAATTTGCATAATAGTCTCTTTTGAAGAGTAGAAGGTATGACATACAATGAAACCAATTTTACGTGTGTGGCTTGATGAATCTTAACAAATGTATACAGTTGTCATACCAGCACAAAGAAGCTATAGAACACTTTCACCACCTCAGTAAGTCCCTTCTTAACCTTTGCAGATAATCCCCCATCTCCATCTATTTCTCCAGGAAAACACTGGTGTGCTTTCTGTCACTTTATGTAGAATTGCATGTGCATGGATGGAATCACAATCAATCTTCTCCATTTGGTTGCTATCACATGGCATAAAGCTTTTGACGTTCATCTGTGCTATGAATGAACTACATTTATTTTTACTGGTCAATAGAATTACATTTTAGAAAATTATGTATGCATTCACTTAACAGTAGACATTTGGCTTGTTTCCATTTTGAGGCTATGTTAAATAAAGCTAACACAGAGACTAAATTTCAAGTCTTTTTGTGGATATATTCTTTCATTTCTTTGGGAAAAATTTCTAAGACAGAAATGTATGAGAGTTCTTTGTCCATATCCTCATCAGCAGTTGGTAATGAGAATCTTATTTTTAGCCATCATACTGGGGTGTGTAATGTTATCTCATTGCAGCGTTAATACACAGTTTTCTAATGAGTAATGATACTGAACATCTTTTCATATGTTTTTTAGCTATTGACATATCTCCCTTGGTAAAGTATAAATATATTTATCATTTCCATTAATTACTTTATCTTTTTATTTAATTGTAAGTATTTGATATATTTTGGGATACAAATTATTTATCAGATATATGTTTTGCAAACATTTAGCCCACACAGTGCCTTGAATTTCCATCCTCCTAATTTTCTTCACACCATCTTTTAAAGAGTAGAACTTGTGACTTGATAAATTTGCTTATTAGGTCTAGTAGTTTTGTTGTAAATTCCTTGTGATTTATCACATAGGAGATTGTCATCACAAAACAAAAATATTTATTTCTTAACAATTTCTATGCTTTATATTCTACTTGCCTTATAAAATACAACTCTTGATAGCAGTCATATTTGACTGTGATTTGGATCTTAGGAGAACATTTCTTCTCTTACTTTTAAATACAGAGTGAGCTCTAAGTTTATTAAAATCATTATTTTTTAGATTCAAGTTTTCTAGTACATATAGTTTGCTGAGAATTTTTGTCATAAATGATTATTAAAATTTGTAAATTTATTTTTGCATTTTTTGATAAAATCAGAAGATTCTTCTACTTTAATTAAGATAATGGATTACATTGATAGATTTTTGAAAATTAAATTAATTTTGTACTCTGGAAATCCACCCCACTTCTCATTGTGAGGAAAATAGAATAATTTAGTCAGGCCCCCTCACCTCAGGTCTGGTTGGGGGTGGTGCAGCACATTCCTTGTAAACTAGTTGTGTGTGGGTGGAGTTAGTGCACATGCCCCATGTATCTTTTTGGTTTTCTTGCTATTCTTGTGTGTTCTTGAGTTTGTGAAGCAGGGGCTAGCTGGCAGAGAGCTCAGGTCTAAAAATAGAGCATGTTTACTTTGCTAGCAGGTGCTCAGTTTTTCTTTGGACTTTGCTGGTAGCAGCTGAGTTTCTGTTTCTCTTTGGACTGGTTAGCTCTTAGATGTGTGTGTGCTGAATAAAGACTACTCTTTCTTCAACCAAGGCTCCAAGGACCGTTTTACTGGTTACCTAGTTTGTAGACCTGTGTGTGAAGGTTTGGGATCCAGTCTGGACAATGGGCTTGAGGGGACAATGGAGCTCTTGTGAGCTCCAGACCCAGCCCTAGCTTTACAGTCATGATGCAGTATCTTTTTCAATGTGGCTAGATTCAATTTGTTTTATTAAGAATTTGTGTTTCCATTTTCATAGGAGTTATTGGGAAATAATTTTCTTTTCTTATAAATCCATCTGATTTTTATATCTGAGTAATGCTGGCCTTCTAAGATGAGTTGGGATATGTTCATCACCAATTTCTTAGAAGATTTTGCTCATCATTAATATATATTCTTCTTTAAATATGTGGTGGAATTCACCAGTGAATATAAAGAAAACTTTGTGCTATGGTTTGAATGTTTGTGTCCTCACCCAAATTCATGTTAAACTTAAGCATAAACTTAATCGTCAATGCAACAAGCAATACTGAGAAGTGAGGCCTTTAGGAGATGATTAGGCCATGAGGGCTTTACCATCATGGACAGGATTTGTGCCTTATAAAATGGCTGGAGGGAACTAGCTAGGCTTCACTTTTACCTTTCAGTCCCTCTGCCATGTGAGGACACAGCATTCAAGGCACCATCTTAGAAACAGAACCCAGGCCCTTACCAGACACTGAAACTTTGGGCACCTTGATCTTTGGCTACCCAGCCCTCAGAACTTTGAGAAGCACATTTGTATTATTTACAAATTACCTAGTCTGTGGTATTTTGTTGTAGTAGCACAAATGTACTAAGATACTTTATGAGAAGCTTTTTAATTAAAATTTAATTTTTAAATAAATTTAGACCTCTTCAGTTCATTATTTCTTCTTGAGTTACCTTTTGTCGTTTATCTCTTTCAAGGAATTTGACTACTTCATCTAAGTTGTCAAATTAATGGGAATAAATACGTTCATAATATTTACTGATTTTCTAATGTTTATAAGACCAATAGTGATGTTCTCTTTTTTATTCAAGATATTAGTAATTATTGTCTTCTCTTATTTTATCTTGATAAGTCACACAAGAGATTTAGAAATTTTATTAATCTTTTAAAAGAAGTAGCTTTTGTGTTATTGATTTTTATTGTTGTTCTTATGTTTTCTGTTTCATTAATTTTCTGTTTATATTACTTTCTTCCTTTGTTTGTTTAGATATCTATTTATCTCCTTTTATTATTTATTTTAGGCAAAAGCGATACCATTGACTTTGGGATATTTTTCCCTTCTAATATAATTATTTAATTATCTACATTTGTCTCTAAGAACTGCTTTATCTGCATCCCACATATTTTTATATTTGCTGTTTTAATTTTTATTCAGTTAAAATATTTTCCAATTTTCTTTTTGATTATGTTATTCCTAATGAGTTATTTAGAAAATTGTCATTTAATATTCAAATATTTGGGTATTCCCCTGATATATGTTTGTGTGTGTGGGGGGGGTATACACACACACACTGGATATAGATAAGTAAATAGAGATATACAAGGTGTCTTCAAAATGTTCATGGAAAGATTTACATTTTTTTAATTCTATTTTTCCACAAAATTTTTAAAGTATACTTGCATCTACAGAAATATAAATATATTTACAGACATAACAGATATAAATTCTATATATAACTGGTAGAGAGTTTAATTTCCTTTTGGTGAAAGGACACATTCTGTGTGATGAGAAATATAAATATTATGACTCTTGTTTCAAAGAAGAGAACGTGTTCTATATTGATTAATGTTTTAGAAACACTTGAAAAGAATGTGCTTTCTGCTGATTTGCAGTGTAGTGGTCTATAAATATTAATTAGGTCAAATTGAATGATAGTTTCTGAGGTCTCTTTTTCTCTTTTTTCTTTCAACTTTTAGTCTCTAACCTTGCTCTGTTTATTTTTCATTCTAGTTCTATCAGTTTTTGTGTTTTGTATTTTATAGCTCTGTTTCTATGTAAAAACATATGTAACTTTTTTTTTT
>NW_007731282.1:88238-93020 GCF_000696425.1 Galeopterus variegatus | reverse complement strand
TGCCCACTTTGGGTTCACTATGTGTATAATTTTCTTTTATGTCCACAATTAGTTCATTAACCATACTTCATTGTTTTACTTCTTTAGTGGCTGCTTAGGGTTTACACTATACATCTCTAACTTATCCTAGTGTACTTTCAATTAGTATTATACCATTTTGTGAATAGTGTAAGAATCTTAAGACTGTACAATTCCATTTCTCCTTCATGCCCTTTGTTACATTACTGTCATACGTTCATTTCAACATATAGTATGCGTTACATAATATATGTTTATTTCTTTGCTCTAAACAGTTTTCTTTAAGAAATGAGAACCATGTATTTTATATCCACCTACAATTTCTAATTTTTAAAATTTCCATCTTGCATCTTTTTCTATAATTTGAAAAAAACCCTTAAAATTTCTTAGTGCAGGTACACTGGCAATGAATTCATTTAGCTTTTGATTTTCTGAATATGTCTTTATTTTAATCTTCATTTTAGGAATAGATTTCATTTCTTACTTTTTCTCTCCCTGTACATTAAAACATCCTTCCCTTGTGCCCTTGCCTGCAGGCTTCTAAGCAAGAACTCTCCTGTCTTCCTTACTGTTAATTTATATGTATATTCTTTCTAATATAATTATTTAATTATCTACATTTGTCTCTAAGAACTGCTTTATCTGCATCCCACATATTTTTATATTTGCTGTTTTAATTTTTATTCAGTTAAAATATTTTCCAATTTTCTTTTTGATTATGTTATTCCTAATGAGTTATTTAGAAAATTGTCATTTAATATTCAAATATTTGGGTATTCCCCTGATATATGTTTGTGTGTGTGGGGGGGGTATACACACACACACTGGATATAGATAAGTAAATAGAGATATACAAGGTGTCTTCAAAATGTTCATGGAAAGATTTACATTTTTTTAATTCTATTTTTCCACAAAATTTTTAAAGTATACTTGCATCTACAGAAATATAAATATATTTACAGACATAACAGATATAAATTCTATATATAACTGGTAGAGAGTTTAATTTCCTTTTGGTGAAAGGACACATTCTGTGTGATGAGAAATATAAATATTATGACTCTTGTTTCAAAGAAGAGAACGTGTTCTATATTGATTAATGTTTTAGAAACACTTGAAAAGAATGTGCATTCTGCTGATTTGCAGTGTAGTGGTCTATAAATATTAATTAGGTCAAATTGAATGATAGTTTCTGAGGTCTCTTTTTCTCTTTTTTCTTTCAACTTTTAGTCTCTAACCTTGCTCTGTTTATTTTTCATTCTAGTTCTATCAGTTTTTGTGTTTTGTATTTTATAGCTCTGTTTCTATGTAAAAACATATGTAACTTTTTTTTTTACTTTTAAAGGAAATGGTGTCTTTTTAATTTTAAAATATCTTTATTTCTGATAATATTTTTTATTGTGAAGTCCAATTTTCCTGATATTAATATAAGAACTCCACTTTATTTGAATTAATGTTTCAGAGATATATATTATCTTTCACTTTACTTTTTTACTTTTAGTTTACTTAAGTGTGTGTATGATTTATATATAAATATATATGCACACACATATACATACATGTATGCATACATATATACATATATAGATAAGTACAGGCATACCTCAGAGATATTGTGGGTCAATTCCAGACCACCACAATAAAGTGAGTATCACAATAAAGTGAGTCACATGAACTTTTTGATTTCCCAGTGTATATAAAAGTTATGTTTACAATACTGTAGTCTGTTAAGTGTGCAATAACAGCACTATGTTTTTAAAAAGTACCTGTCTTAATTAAAATACTTTTCTGCTAAAAATGTTTTTAAAATAGTACTGAAAGACTTGCTAGATGCAGGATTGCCACAACCTTCAGTTTGTGAAAAGCACAGTACCTGTGAAGCACAATAAAACAAGGTGTCCCTGCACATATGTGAGTTTCTTGCCGACACTGTATAGTTGAGTCCTGCTTTTTTAGTTTAATTTGACAACCTCTGCCCTCTAATAAAATGTAATTGAATGTAATTGTTGATATGTTTGGGTGTAAACCTGACATCTTTCTCTTTGTCATTTCTCACATTTTTAAAAAAAAATTATTTTAACATTCATTTGCACGTATTTGTGGGATACAGTGTGTTGTTTCAATACATGTGTATTCTGCACAATGATTTTATTTAGGGTAGATGGCATAGTTTTGTACCCATTAGTATTTGTCACATTTTTAATATTTCCTTTACTTTTTACTTTTCATGCCCACTTTGGGTTCACTATGTGTATAATTTTCTTTTATGTCCACAATTAGTTCATTAACTATACTTCATTGTTTTTTTTCTGTGGCAGGCCCAAACTTATCTTTGGTCTAGGACTATTTAGCCTCACAACAAAGTATGTCTTTTATGAGGACTCTGCCCAATCCCTGAGCAGTATGGGTCTCTCCAATCTTACTGTTGAGAAGTTAACTTCCAGCCCCTGTGAATCATTTGTCCTGTTGTTTTCTAGTGGTTCCTTCCTGCCCTCTCACACTTGCAGTATTTGGAATCCAAAGATTCAGTCAAATCTTCAGAAATCTTTCTTATTTCTCTCTATGTAGCTCCGTCCTCTCCAGACCTCATGTCAAGACTGCTGTNTGCCCACTTTGGGTTCACTATGTGTATAATTTTCTTTTATGTCCACAATTAGTTCATTAACTATACTTCATTGTTTTACTTCTTTAGTGGCTGCTTAGGGTTTACACTATACATCTCTAACTTATCCTAGTGTACACTCAATTAGTATTATACCATTGTGTGAATAGTGTAAGAATCTTAAGACTGTACAATTCCATTTCTCCTTCATGCCCTTTGTTACATTACTGTCATATGTTCATTTCAACATATAGTATGTGTTACATAATATATGTTTATTTCTTTGCTCTAAACAGTTTTCTTTAAGAAATGAGAACCATGTATTTTATATCCACCTACAATTTCTAATTTTTAAAATTTCCATCTTGCATCTTTTTCTATAATTTGAAAAAAACCCTTAAAATTTCTTAGTGCAGGTACACTGGCAATGAATTCATTTAGCTTTTGATTTTCTGAATATGTCTTTATTTTAATCTTCATTTTAGGAATAGATTTCATTTCTTACTTTTTCTCTCCCTGTACATTAAAACATCCTTCCCTTGTGCCCTTGCCTGCAGGCTTCTAAGCAAGAACTCTCCTGTCTTCCTTACTGTTAATTTATATGTATATTCTTTCTGTTGTATTTTAAGATTTTTCTCTTCACAATCGGTTTTTAACAATTTAATATGATGTTAGTCTTTTTTATAAATATTAGTTTTGCTTGGATTTCATTTTGTTTCTTGGATTTTCATGGCCATAATTTTGATCAAATTTGCAAATTTTGTACATTATTTCTTTGAAAGTTTTTTCTATCTGCCCCTAAATTTATGGGACTCCAGTAGAACATATGCTAGACTCTTTTATATTGCTGGATGTTTTATTGTGGTCCTGATATTATTTTCCATGTATCATTTTGAATGTTGTATTATGTTTTCAAGTGGAAGTGGAGTTTTCTTCGGTTGTATACAGTCTATTTTCATTTCCAGTGAATTTTCACTCTATGTATCTTATTTTTTATTTCTAGAAGTTTCATGTAGTTTTTAAGTATATCATTCATAATAGACTCAATGATGTATGCCCCCAAAATCAGGTCCTGATTCCTGCAACTTGTGAATGATACCTTATAAGGTAAAAAGGTTTTTGAAGATATAATTGAGTTAAGGATATTGAGATGGGAAGATTATTCTGGTTCATCAGAATTATTCTGGCAATCACAAATGTCTAATAAGAGAGAGGTGAAAATTTGGTATCTGCACAGAGGAGGAGGAGATAATGTGACCACAGAGGCAGAGATAAAATGCCATGGCTACACGTCAAGAAATGTCAGCAGTCATCATAAATGGCAAAGAGCAAAAAGCAGATTGTTTCCTAAAACATCCCACTGGAACCTAGTCCCACCTTGAATTTGGCTCAGTGGAACTGATTTCAGACTCTGGCCTCCAGAACTGAGAGAGAATAAATTTCTGCTGTACTATGCCCCAAGTTTGTAGTAATTTGTTATAGTAGCCTCAGGAAACCAATACATTATCCATTGTCATTTGACCATTTCCATGTATTCCTTCACCTTCCTGAACATATAAAACATTTATAATAGCTGTTTTAGAGTAATTTCTATTTACATTATAATTCTTGTTATTCCTGCATCTGATTCTATTGATTAAATTTCCTTCTGCTAATATGTTATTTCTACCTATATTATTGTTTAGTAATTTTTTTCTTAAGTTTATTAAGGTGTTAAGTTTTTATTGATTATCTCTCATTGTGGATTTCCGGTTGTAAAGTCCTAAATTTTGTTGGATTTTTATTAAATACTTTTGAATTTTGATCTGGCATGCTGTTATGCAAGTTGAGGATCAATTTTCCCCTTTAAAGCCTACTTTTAGTTTTTTTCTGTGGCAGGCCCAAACTTATCTTTGGTCTAGGACTATTTAGCCTCACAACAAAGTATGTCTTTTATGAGGACTCTGCCCAATCCCTGTGCAGTATGGGTCTCTCCAATCTTACCGTTGAGAAGTTAACTTCCAGCCCCTGTGAATCATTTGTCCTATTGTTTTCTAGTAGTTCCTTCCTGCCCTCACACTTGCAGTATTTGGAATCCAAAGATTCAGTCAAATCTTCAGAGATCTTTCTTATTTCTCTCTATGTAGCTCCGTCCTCTCCAGACCTCATGTCAAGACTGCTGT
>NW_007731282.1:74219-87071 GCF_000696425.1 Galeopterus variegatus | reverse complement strand
TGATGATGATGCATCTTTTCTATTTCTTCCAGTAATTAGTATCTAATCCTTTTCATTTTAGTGAGTTTCTCAAGCCAATTCCACTGGCATCAGCACCATCTGTCTCAATCGAAAACACAAACTACAATAAATAGATTCACGCATTACTACATAATGCCAAACTTTATTAGCAGCTTGGGCTTTTATGGACTGTGCTGTATTAATCACAATCCCCAAGTGTATAAGCCTGTCAGTGGTTTCCCTAGGCTGACTGGAAAGCCATCAATGCCAAAGACACTGATTGAGTAAGCTGCAGGATAGATCCATGGGGATTCATTGTTATTGAGGCTCAGCACAGAGAATCAACATGAAGGCTATCAGTGGCAAGAGTGCTGGATATTTAGAATTGTATATCTAATATGTTTATTTATATAAAACATTAAAACTTTAATGTTTGGTCAAATATTAATATGTGTTATGATAGACTCACAAAAAAGGACTTTTCATGAGAAAAATACAGTTTTATACTCACAAACTTTTAAATTAGGATTGGGACAGTGAAAGCAAATTCATGATTAAAAAATATTTAAAATACAAAATCAAGCAAGGGTAAGTCAAAATGAATTAGCCAGCCAGAGAATGAACTAGATTAACTCATTAGCTCTTTTAGAAGCTGTGACAAAGGCATAGAAAATTTTGTAGACAAGATCACATATCAGGGTCTTTTTATTCATATACATTACCAATCCTCTGCATAATTTTAGGCTATATATTAATAACCATTTTGCTCTAGTGGAAGACAAAAATGAAGACAAGTGTATTGTGCTAGGCAGAATAATGGTCTTTCAAATATGCCTACAGCCAGATCCTTGGAACCTATGAATGTGCTACTTTACATGGCAGAAGAGACTTTGGAGATGTGATTAAGAACATTGTGATGGGAGATTATCTTGGGTTATCCTTGTAGGTTTAATGTAATCACATTAGTAGAGGAAAATGGAAGAGGGAGAACCAGAGAGAAGGAAAGATGAACTACTCAGCAATGCCATTGCTGTCTTTGAAGATGGAAGAAAGAGGCCATGAGACAAGGAAAGTGCTGCCTTTAGAAGCCAGAAAATGCAAGGAAATGGATTTTCTCCTAGAGTTTCCAGAAAGGAATACAATCTGCTGATAACTTTATCTTAGCCCACTGAGATCCTTGTTGGATCTAATCTACATGACTGTAAGATAATAAATTTGTAGTTTTTTGAGCCACCAAATTTGTAGTAATTTTTTAGAGAAGAAATAGAAAATTTAGCATTACCATAACCAAGGAAGATAAGACATGAATGTGGCTCATCAGTGCATGTGATACATCAGAATAACTCAAGAAAACTATTAATTCCCAGAAAATGTGAGCTTTTGTTACCTCTATTCGTTGAAATTTATTATAAGATGGTGTATTAATCAATACCACTATAAAAACAAATGGCCCCAATATCTCAGTAACTTTCAGTACAAAGATTTATGTTTGCTCACATTCTATGTAGGCTGTAAGTGAGCTCTGGCTCTGTGCCAAGTGGCAGCTTTGGGTCTTCTCATTCAGGGGACCAGGGAAAGAGGAGCTATATATATATGGGGCATGCCCATTCCCATAGCCGAGATGAAGAGAACTTGAAGAACATTAAGGTGCCACTTTGCACCTCTGCTTAGGTGTGATGTTCACAGAATCAACTCAAATTCAATTGACCAAAGCATGTCAAGTGATAATTCCGTGACTATCAACTAAGTCCACTTTTCTTCCAGTTTGAATTGGACATGCCAAGTGAAAATTGTCTGAGCCTTCCTCAGTAGTACATGTTAAGTAGGACAGTATTTTAGGAGGATAACAAGAGATCATTGCTCTGTTTAAGGAAATGGCTGAAGCAGGAGTTGGGTTTTTCACTAACTCCCTTTATTGTGCTCCATCTGGCTAATTCAAAAGAGATATGTTTTCTAGTGTTTGATAGTAGACTGCTGAAAATTAAACAATGTAGTTCTTCTGATTGCTTCAGCTGTATTTGATGTGGTAACGTCTGTGTAGGAACAGCAATGATAGATCCGGGTAAACTGGCATGCCACTGAAGACCTAAATAGCACTTTCTCTTTTATTCTATCATAGGACTACAGACAGACACAATATGCACTCTTGTGGAATAG
The DNA here is from genome assembly GCF_000696425.1 of Galeopterus variegatus. Lineage (NCBI taxonomy): Eukaryota > Metazoa > Chordata > Mammalia > Dermoptera > Cynocephalidae > Galeopterus > Galeopterus variegatus. Next base: position 84,914 of record NW_007731282.1, on the reverse strand, counting down.
AAATGAGTTGATGAAATGGTCTGTTCAGCTCAAGAGAAGTTAAGGACCATAGTTGTCCTTATGACAAGTACAGGCCGATTAATAAATCCAGGTAAAATTTAAGGCCCGAACAAATCTGTTAACTTTCTCAGAATTTTATGGATGAATCAACCATACACATTCCTCAAATTGTGAGAAATACATTTTTCTTTTTCACAGACTCTGCCAATAAACAAGAAGCTCAGAGATTACCCCCTTTTTCAGGTTGTGAAGAAATCAAATTCTTCATTTAAATCCTTTTGAGTTCTCTCTGCTCTCTCTGCTTCCACCATCTTGCAGTGTGAGACCCCAGGGTCACTATTGCCAGCACCAGATTAACTTTGGACTTCCCAGCCTCAGAAACTGGACTATGATGGATTGAAAAGAGAACCCTGAGGAGTTCCGGTCAAGATAGTGGAATAGAAGGTCACAGCGTCACTCTCTCCCACAAATCAACCAAATTAAAACTATAAAAATGTAACAACAGCCAAGCTGGGGCTGTGAGAGCTCAGGGGAAGGAGAGGTGACACGTATGGAGTTCATGAAGGTGGGAGAAACCACAATGAGAGACAGAGAAAACTGCTTAGAACATTTCAGGCCATGGCCACTTTAAGCCTGGAGCTGCTAAGCACATGGAGCAGGAGCCAGCAGAAACCACAGCCATGCCCTTTGGATGGAGTTGCTTAGAGGGGGAAGGGGAGAAGAGGGCATTGGTGGCCCCCAGGACAGCAAGACCACTAACAGGGTTCCCGTGGACCCACGCATCAGTGAGGAGCCAGAACAGCTGAAAAAGGGGAGCCATTCAGAGGCCGGTGAGTTATTGCAAGGAACAAGGCTGGGCCTGTCCCATGGGAAGTGTTTGGAGCACAGGCAGTGGGGGAGATGGGCCCACTGGAAGAACACCGGGACACAGTAAAGACAGCCGATCCGCATCCGCAATCAGCACAGGAACACTCAGAGGAGACTGGTTGGGAATGCAGAATTGCGTGGGGTGCAGTTTGATGAAAAAACTCAGGCCCAGATCAGAGTTTCTACACAACCCATGTGCACTGGTTCTCTGGAGAGCTGGAAGTACCTATAAGGTCAACTATTAAACCCTGAGCTGTATAAAAACCTTCCCTAGGGAAACAGCAGCAAAGTGGCAATTTAGCTCAACCACAGAGCCCAAGTACTGGTTCCCACAGGAAGTTCCCCCATTTTGGAAGTAAGCAAGGGACAAAAAATTAGTTCCGGCCCAGGCACACCACCAGCATGGAGCCCAGTAGGGGACCTGAGGAACAGAGCCAGGGACCGGAATCCCCACCCACAACCACACACACTGCCAGCACCTCAAGGCCAGGCTGGGAACCTGAAGCTTGAAGCCAGGGACCAGACTTCCCACCCACACCCAGGCATATCACCAGCACCTTGGTGCCCTGCCGGGAGCCTGGAGCATGGAGCCAAGGACCAGAGCCCCCCACCAACAACCAGGAACACCGCCAGGGCCTCAGGGCCTTGCCTGGGGGCCCAGGGCATCAAGCTGGGGACTAGACCCCCTGCCCACACCTAGACACACCACCAGCACCAAGGAGCATGCCAAAAACATCACTTCCATGTGTGTGGCCCACCACAGCCACCACAGTAACCACAGCTGCTGTGAAAGTCGCTAGATGTCACAACCACCATGCAGAGAGTCCACCAGCCACTAGGGTGCATTGACACAAGGAGAGTCACCAGCAGAGACCAAAGAAAAGAAAAGGATGTCTCGCTCCACAACACCCATTCCAGAGTGACAGAAGAAGCATCTGCTCTATGATAATATCGGGGGACCCGAACACACCTTTCAGCATTGGGTACATCATCTAGGCAACAAAGTAACCATTACTCTTTCAGAGGGAGAGAAGAAATCTGGGGTTATCAGTGGTGGGAAGTGGGAGGGAGAGGGGGATAGGGAGAGATTGGACAAGGGGCATAAAGAATAAGTACAATTTGTTACAATATACATACTAGTAATATTGATTTGATCGATATATGTCAACATTGAATCCCCAAAATATGTATAATCATTATGATTCAATAAAAAAGGAAAGTCCCTTTGAGCCCTATTCAGAAAATTAATAGAACAAAATCTAAATTTAAGACCGGTCCTAAAGAGAAATAATTATTAAATGATCATGGAGGTTAGTAGCACAGACAGTCCACCTACGCCTTTATGATCTAACGTGTTAGTTGACCTAAGAAGTACCTGCAGCTTCAGCATTGCAGATCAATCTTTGGTATAAATTAGAATGGAATACTTACTGAGCACCTCTGGGTGTTTTCACTTCAAAGCTGCCTGAGGAAGCATCTGTTAAGAGCTGAAAGAAAGACAACGGCTAGATTCTTAGTGGGTATTAATCAAAACCAAATAATACTAATGGATTACTATAGACCTCTATGGGTAGCCCCAGAGAGTGGTAAGTGAGTATTAACTTGGATCAACATGCGTTTTTCTCTAGAGGTCACTCATCCTGTTTGGAGCAACCCCATGAAAACAAGTAAAGATTTGGAGTAGAGAATAGTTTGTCAATCCTGACCACCTGGACATTTTTCTCCTGACAAGGTATGCATCTCACGGTTTCAAAAATAAAGAAATACACAGTGAAATGATGTTACACAAACCTACCAAATTACTTATCAACCTCAGAACAGAACCTTCATTAAACATTGAAATGAATGATTGAAACACCCTAATGTCAAGTCAATGTGATAAAGTGGAGGATGCCGTAGAGTAGAACTTCTGTCATCTTTCAGGTCATAAATCAAGATAATATGTTGCTAAAACAGCTGCCTGGGTGTGATAGAAAGCAGATTGAAGCTGTCTGCTGAGTGTGTCACAGCTAAATATGATCATTTGCATTTTCATAGAATTCATTTAAATAAAATGGAAATAAGGACTGGACAGCTTCAAAGGTGTTAGGCATGGTGTGATTGTGAGCTCTGACAGTAAAATAACTCTCCTCCGGAGGTAAACAAAAGACTTTAACAGGAAGCCTTTTTCTGTACCCAGATGAAGCTGTAATTAGAGGTAGAATGATTCTCATTGACGGTTTTGTTGGATACTCAGTATTTGGATGTTAGACCATCTTTTAAAGTTGTATAATTGCAGAAATGGACAATGGAACAAAATGTGTGATAGCTCCTTCAGCATCTGCCCTGGGATAACACATGTTTTTTGGGATATTAGGAGTTGGTTGTGGTGTACTAAATGGGATTGGAAAAATACTCCTAGCAGTGTTTCAAAGAAAAAAGGAGTTTTTAATCTGTTTGGGGACTTTAGAAGGGGCTCTCTTTCAGAGTAGAAAGATTACATGGTTCTAATTGAATGAAATTATTAATAAGACTGTACACATGCCAAAATTCTGGGAGTATCTCCTAACCTCTCCCAGGAAGAATTATTAAAAGCCCAAATCACAATGAAATCTAATGATTGGAAAGTTCCACGATCAGGGTTCTAAGAGAACCAAGAAACATATATCTATGGAAAACTTTGGCAAGCTTCAAGTAAGGTGGATCATCATGAATACAATGAAGTTCATTGTTTTCTAATGACCTAAATATATCAAGTTAGAATGACTTAGATCTTCCCTTTCTTGTTCTTTCAAGCCTTTATAATACCTATATCCTGGACTCTGTGGTGCAAGAGGATAGGAATGAAAGAAAAGGAAATGGCTCTGTAATCCTCATGAGGGATTGATGGACAGTGTTATATAATGGCATAATGACACATAGAAGCTGGTATCTGTGAAAACCTATATACAATGTTATCTGAATATAGATATGTCCACAGACCAGATAGAATAAACAATTTGCTGAAAAATTGCCTCTGGTCACCAACCCAGTCCTTGCTAATATAGAAGAATATACTTCTGTTGGGAAATAATGAAATGTTTTCCTTTAATTTTAACTGACATGCATTGTGAAAAGTATTAGTTTAATCTCTTTATTATAGAAACCAGATAACAGAGTTTTAAGTTCTTTTTCTTAAAAATCTGAATTATGTATACCACAATCCCTAGGATGAGAAAATATTTGGGGTTCTACAATGAAGTCTTGAGCTGATATAATACCTAAGGAAATCAATTAAAGTGAGTTTNAATGACACATAGAAGCTGGTATCTGTGAAAACCTATATACAATGTTATCTGAATATAGATATGTCCACAGACCAGATAGAATAAACAATTTGCTGAAAAATTGCCTCTGGTCACCAACCCAGTCCTTGCTAATATAGAAGAATATACTTCTGTTGGGAAATAATGAAATGTTTTCCTTTAATTTTAACTGACATGCATTGTGAAAAGTATTAGTTTAATCTCTTTATTATAGAAACCAGATAACAGAGTTTTAAGTTCTTTTTCTTAAAAATCTGAATTATGTATACCACAATCCCTAGGATGAGAAAATATTTGGGGTTCTACAATGAAGTCTTGAGCTGATATAATACCTAAGGAAATCAATTAAAGTGAGTTTGTATTTGAGAAGATTGCACACTCATTGAATGCCCCTGATATATAAAGGTTTAATAGTTATGGATAACAGAGGATAAAAAGGTAATTCTGCTGATAAAAGAATGTAAGTATACCCATGAAGGATTATAAATAACAATTCACTTATTTTTAGAGGAAATTTCTATTAATCTTTGGAAAACAAATTCTGTTGATCACCAGGGTGTAAATGGTTTTATTCCGTATTTTTACTGCCATTACAAGAAGGATGATCCCAGAAGAAAGAAAAGACGGAAAGTGATCCAGTCTACTCAATTAACAACATCATAAAATAACCTAAGGAATAGAACAATTATGATATTTGATAGAGGGAATTGTCTATGAAGAGTATTTCTGATTAAGGATTTAGCAGAGTAAATAAACCCAGGATCTATAGTTTATTGGGCTTAACTCCTTTGAAAATGTCATTTAAGCTTCAATATAAAACAGAGATAAGCATAAGCCAATTATGCTCCACTTGGTACGGTGAAATGATGTCCCAAACCTTATTAGAAACTTTGTCTATTCTAGGTTAAAAAGAAAAAGTAATTTCTGCTCTGGAAATGAAGAAACCAAAGGCTGCACTTAATGTCTCAGATTACTGTCTGCTTCATATAAGCATGTCCATCGTCGTCATCCTGAAAATTAGTTGTAAAGCTGGAATAATGGATGACATCTCGGATCATATGAGTCTGATTAGGCAATCATATCTTTTTCTTAATTAAGTAGTACCTCTTAAATTTGTGGGTCTTTTATCAGTTTATAAAAATTTTTAGCCAATATGTGTCTCTTATGCTCTGTTTTCTTTTTTCTTTCTGCATTCTTTTTTTCTTCCCCATACCATAATATGAAGATGGTGTCTGACCTGTCATTAAGTTTAGTTTTCTATTTTTTCAGGTATGTCTAATCTGCAATTAATCATATCCACTGACGAATTTCAGTGATTGTAATTTTTACTTTAGAATTTTTATTTGCTCTTTTTTATTCTATCTTCTTTGCTGCTGAAATTCTGAATCTCGTTATTTGATTTCTCTAATCTGCAATTAATCATATCCACTGACGAATTTCAGTGATTGTAATTTTTACTTTAGAATGTTTATTTGCTCTTTTTTATTCTATCTTCTTTGCTGCTGAAATTCTGAATCTCGTTATTTGATTTCCTCAATGTAAATACTCATATTTATATAAAATCTAATTTCTGATAAGGTCAGAATCTGCATGTTCTATGAATCTGTTTTGTCTATTTTTTTTCTCTTGGTTTGCAATTTAGTTTTATCTTCTTATGTGCTTGACTGCATTTAATCGAATGCTGACATTATATTTAAAAGAAGCAGGGATAATTTGAGACTCTGGATGTGGTTTTCTTTTGCTTCTGGCAGAAACAAGCCTATAGAAAGATCACTTTCATTCAATCAGGTAATGAAATTATTTGCATTTCTGTTACTTAGAAGTCACAATACTGCTAGAGTACTGCTATGCAGTGTCCCAATGAATACCCTATGTTGTGGTAATACCAAGGTCAAGGGTTTCGATCCCCTTACCAACCAGCTACCAAAACAAAACAAAACAACCCCCTGTGTTGTTTACTAAGCTGTCTAACTTTTTGCAGTTTCTAAAAGTTAATTTTTGTCCCTTCATCTCAGTCACTCATGCATCCAATTTTGTCTTTTGCTTTATAAAATGTTGGCTCAAGGGAAAAGTTGAACAAAGGCCGTGGTCGTATATCTTAGCTTATCTCAACTTTCTGATTTGTTTCTAAAACTTCTCTGTGCAGTGGATTTGAGTCATAGATGTGGGGATGAGCATGGTGCAGAGAGCTGCAATTGTACAGAGTGCCTTAAGTTAGACCACAGTGTAGCATATGCCAGGTACTGCTGTATTTGCGTTATGTTATCATTTCAGTTTTTAACAATATTTACCACAATTCTATGAGGTGAGACAGTTATTATTCCTATATTGCAGATAATGAGACTATTGCTCAGGGGTTTTAAGTAGTTTTACCAAGACTGTGGATTATTAAAAAAACAAATTTAATACTCTCGGTAAGCCTTCCCCGCTACAAAAACCTCACATTGAACTAAAACATAAAGATCCAAAGAATTATGATATAAAATCCATACTCTATCCTGAGCTTTAACATAGTATACTATTATGTAGGTTTTCCTGATTTCAATAATAACTAGAAAACCTCAGTAATAAGAAAATAAGTATTTAAATTAATATTTTAAATATCCCTCTCCAATTTCGAATTTCGAATTCATTCTTTATCTTAGTAAAACCAGTTATTAAAATTCTGAGTATACATAAAATTGCCTTCTGATTTCCTTATGAAGCACATTTTCAGTACACATGATAAAAAGTGAGAAACTCTACTTGGGAAAATCAAAGCTACTTAAGTCTTAGTCTCATTAACGGCTAAGGCAGTTTATTTTCATCTGCATTTCTTACTAATTTTTTTTGTTCTTGCCCTCTCTTTTCTAACTTTTAAAAAAATTCTACTGCCCTCAATTAAAATCCCCTTTAATCTCACAATGACTGTGACATGAGAGTAAAGTGACTTATAAACTAATTAAATGATTGAGGAGACATGCCTGAAAAGTGCTTATTGCTAAAAAAACATAATATAGCTAAAAACAAACCTTAGCGTGAATTAATCAACAATAATATGTGATTAGGATAAATAACCACCTAGTTCCTTTAAAAAAATTTAATCTATTTAATATATTTGAAATAGTATGAGGGGTCTTCAAAAAGTTCATGGAAAGATTCATATTATCTTTTTATTCCACTTTCCATGAACTCTTTGAAGTACCCTCCTATATTACACTGAAAATTATTCAGGTTTGTTATCAAAATAATGTTAACAATTCTGGCATTGGTAAAGAAGTGTCTATAAACAGTCTTCTGTAAGTTCGAACAGCAGCAGAAAGTTTTGGCTGTAGTTTTCAGCATAGAAATTAATTTTTTCTCTAAAAGGTTACAAATCTATATTTTTCTACTTTTTTACAAAACTGAATGAAATGATACAGTAGGTGTGAAGTACATAAACTGGATTTTCATTCAGTCCATTTGAAAAGTTTTCTCATTTGACCCAGAAGAGTTTATTGCTAAGTTTGCTTGTTCTTATACGCTAAACAACCTATGCTGACAGTTTGTGTGTACTGTGCAAGGCATGGGTGTAAAGTACCTCAGGAATGTCAGATGCTGATAATACGATACCTTCATGAGGAAAGAACAACACAAGAAGTTTTAAACTGTCAATCAAATAGGTCATTTGTAAAGTCTGCTAATGATTAAATGGTCCCATTGCTATTGGCCTACCATAGATGTTCAGACTCTTTTTACTCCCCTAAAAGAGTAATTTATTTTTATAATCCCACATGTACAAATCTCATGAAATATATATTTTTTTTATATTTTGTAGAACAAAAATATATGTTATCTGACATATTAGGTTTTTGTTACTTATAACAAAATACCTGAAACTGGGTGATTTAAAAAGAAATGAAATTTGTTTCTTATAGTTTTGGAGGCTGAGAAGTCCATAGTCTAAGGGATGCATCTAATTAGGGCATTCTTCTGGGTGGGAACTCTCTGTGGGGTTCTGTGGTGCTGTAGGCAATCAAGTGGCAAGAATAGCCAGAGCTACCTCATATACTCATTTGCTTTCCTCATAAAGCCCCCAGTCTACTCCCTGTTAACCCATTACTCCATGAGTGGGCTGATCCAATCACAAGAGCACAGTCATTACAGTCCAATCACCACTCAAAGGCCCCATCTCTCAAGTACCAGAATCAAATTCCCCACTCTTTTAACACTATTACAATGGGGATCAAATTTCCAACACATGTACTTTCGGAGAACACATTTAACCCATAGGATCTGGCTTGATTTTTCCCACAGTGCTATGTTGTCATTTTGAAAAATACAGTCTGCCCTGCATATCCACGGGTTCAACATCCATGGTTTCAACCAAAGGTAGTGAATCAAAAATATGTGAACAAAAATTTATATCAAGGACTCAAGCATCCATTGGCCTTAGTCCTGGAACCAATCCCCCTTGAATACCAAGGGAAGACTGTACCTTATGTTTTAATGCATTATTTGCTCTTCCCTGTTTAGCCATGTTGAGAAAACTAAATTAAATAAGTAGACTGATGCTGGCTTCTTTCTAATAAACACTTTTTTATGGTATTAAATAGAAAGCAACTTTCTGAACATCTGATTTTCTAAACATGATTCAAGTTAAAAATGTATATAACAGTGATATTAAATAAAAGAAATACATTTTATCAGTAAGAGTACTCCCACTGTTATTAATCAACTAATTCCCTTTTGAATGTAGCTATTTTTGACTTCTCAGTGACTCCTATTTTTAATACTTATTGATATACAAATATTTATACTGAATGCAAGGAAAAGTAGAATTAGTTATTATCTGTATATCTAATTAATGTGATGATTAAGAATTCTTTATCTTTATTTACATTTGCCATGGATTGAATGTTCTCCCCAAATTCATTGAAGCTCGACCCCCATTGTTAACTGTGTTAAGAGGGTGGGAAACTCAATTATGATATTTGAAAGGAGATTGGATCTTGATAATTGCACCCTTGTAAATATATTAATTCATTTGTGGAGAAATGAGTTAATGATTTAATGGGTTACCAGGGAGTATTTCTGATAGCTTTACAAGGAGAGCAAGTGAGGACTTTAACTCCCTTGAGCTCTTGTCATTCTCGCCATTTGATTGCCTGCATTGCCATGGGATCCTGTAAAGAGTTCCTATGCAGAAGAAAGCCCTTACCATGATGTGCCCCCTGGACAATGGACTTCCCAGCTTCTGAAAATGTAAGAAATAAATTTCTTTATAAATGATTCATTATCAGGTATTCTGTTATAAGTGACTGAAAAATGGACAAATACAAGATTCATCATGAATCAAGACACAAATCTTAAAACTTAGATAAAATTTTTTTAAACCTATAATTATGAATCATTTTTCTTTATTCAAATAAAAAGTCAAAATGGAAATAGTTTCAGAATCAACTAATTAATATCTAAGAGCACTTGGGAAAAATAAGACTCACTTCAAACATTTCAAACATTTCTAGTAATTTTATTTTGGGCATTTTAAATAAATACAAAGAAATTAAGATTGACACTTAATGGAGAATAAAATTAATAGAAAAATTTCAGCTACACAATCTAAGTGGAATAATATTATAAACATTTCCCTTTCTTTGTTTTTTGTTTTGGTATTTTAAGTTGGCATAAGCTAGAAGATCTATTTAAATAAAATGGATGAATCATGTTTTACACTAAAAGGGTTGTATTTGTGATACGTTTATCTAACTGCCACGAATTTAGCTGAATCTTATTTAATGTGAATCACAGAATAATTATTTCATAAATTAGTATGTTTTGTGTTGTATACAATAGTGCTTTAATGATTTATAGTAAATAGGAGGCTTAAGGATATATGAAACAGGAAACTTTAAAGAACGATGAAAAATGGCACTGTTATATACGTAGATAAGAGAAAATATATGCTATTTAGCTATTTCTTAAAACAGAAGACTCAGTTTGTTAATGCCAGTTAATGCACTTTCTGTTTTAAATTTTAGAAAGTCATGTTAAACTACATGGGGAAAAATGTAGAATGAAACATAGTGGTTCACGTGCTGGGTGAATAGTGTGCTCCAAACTTCAAGTCCATCTGGAACCTGTAGATGTAAATTTATTTGAAAATAGAGTCTTTGCAGATGTAATTAGTTAAATTGAGATAAGGTCATACTGATTAGGATGAGCCCTAAATTTGATATCCTTATTTAAAAAAATAAGAAACATACACAGAGATAACACACAGAGAGTACACCATGTATAGATGGTTGCAGAGATTGGAGTGATACATCTGCAAGCCAAAGGACACCAAAAAGTGACAACAACAACCAGAAGTCAGGAGAGAGGCATAGAACAGATCCTCCTTTAGATTACCTAGAAGAAGCCAATCCTATGGATTCCTTAAGTTTAGACTTCTAACCCTCAAAAATAAGACAATAATTTCTGTTGTTTTAAGTTACCCAGTTGATAGTCATTTGTTATGACAGGCCTAGGAAACTAATACAGCCATATATATATATATATATATATATATATATATATATATATA
>NW_007731282.1:54334-73219 GCF_000696425.1 Galeopterus variegatus | reverse complement strand
TATATATATATATATATATATATATATATATATATATATATGGAATATCCAGGTTTTAGTAGAATTCAGGCACAGCTAGAACAAGGGCCACAGAAGTAGGTTCTGCCTTCCTCTGTGTTGGCTTTATTTTTAAGGAAATGGTGACCAGACTTTCTCAGCTAATATCAGCCATAGAGCTAGTAATCTAAGAAAAGAATGAAAGTACTCTTCCAAAGGGACATTTGCCTAGCTCAGATAAAATACATGTAAGTTAAAAAAGATGGCCAAATGATTAAGAATTCTTACTGGAAAAGCGTAAAGCATGTACTAAATCCTACATCTGGGTTGAGTTGAAACTTCATCGAAAGAGAGGAGAAGAGAGGTGATTGCTCCATAAAAAAGTTACACAGAAGAGAATGCCTTCACCCTTCTGAAAGTATTAGCAGATATTGATATTATAAAAATAATGGACACTATGATACCATATTGGAAATTTTATAATGAAACAGAATTAATAAAACACTTATTGTTCATATTCAGTTGAACACTTGAAAAAGCTGCAGAGAGTTATTCTTTCCTATTAAGACAACTGAAACATGCCCTTATTATCAGAAGATTAATTTCAGTTCTTGTAGGAACCTAGAGTAATTTACAGTTAAAAATAAATCATGTAAAGGTAATGATAAAAACTCATTCCACTTTTTCACATATGATTGTTATTTTTCAAGATATCATTAATATTACCTACAGAACACTATTTCTAACCACTCTATTTAAAAGCACTTCTACTATTATTTAAATTATAGATTATAAATTTAAATTATTGCAAAAAGAAGTAATTGAAATAAATATACTATATATCAAATATTCTTTAAATATTAATACATACAAGCACACACGTATATAAACATGCATACATAAAAATGTGACCGGCACTTTTGATTTTTCAAAGGAAACAGCTAAACAAAATTTGAATTGAAATTTCCCACTTTTAAATGTTTACAGACAATTTTAAATTTTGTGGACATTTCAAAATCTTCCTTCTCTTCATTGTTTTATAAGTTCTCTTCTATACATTTATAAACTATTTGTCCCTATATATCTTATTTGCAGTATATACCTTGATATAAATTTTTAACTACAGTCCACTGAAATATGAATACTTGTATCTTTGCACATACAAATAAATGTCAAGCATATATTAATTTAGTAAAATATTATTTTTAAAATAAATCCGTATGACTATTGGGATAAATGAGTCACCAATAACTTCATTTATTCACTAAATAAGATTCCGTGATCACTTTTGTTTAGTGGAAGAAAGAAGTTTTTGAGCTGAATTTTAATAGGTAGGTCAGTGATAAGTGTAACGTGACATAAGTGAACACATCTCAGAGTCTAAAGTGGGCATAGGGACAGAAGAAGAACGTAAGAAATGAATTTTCCTAGGAAGAAAGGGACTAGTGGGTTTGGAAAAGAAAAGCAGGGTACCTAGCCAAGTGTAGGGCTTGAGAAAAGGAATTTCAAAGTTGGCTCTATTCCAAAGGACCATTTGGAACACTGTTGTGTGCATAGGCAACAGATGGGTACCCTTTGGTCAATATCTCCCCTTTCCCTATCCCTTCTCCTCCCCATCAGCCTCTGGTAACCACTTTTCTATTCTCTGTTTCTATGAGATTTACTTTGTAGATTCCACATATAAGTGAGGTATAGTGAATTGAATTATGTCACCCCAAAAGCTCCCTGAAGCTTGAATTGTGAACCCCAAGTTTTATGTATTAGAAATCTAGGGCCCAATGTGACTGTTAAAAGGGTGGAAAATCCTATTATGGTAATTGAAAAGTGGAGCCTTGAAGAGGTGATTGGATTGTAGGACCATGCCATAGTGATTGGATTAAAAATGGTGGTCAGGGGCATGGTTCTGAGGGCTTTAAAAGAAGAGGAGAGTCTGTCTTGCTCTCTCTCTCCTCTCTCTTTCTGTTCTCACTGCTTCCACCATCTTGCAAGTGAGATCCCTGGGTTGCTGTCACCATCACCAGATGGACTTTGGACTTCCCAGCTTCAGAAACTGTAAGCAATAAATGTTGTTTTCCTTTATAATCATCCAGTCTCAGGTATTCTGTTATAGCAACACAAAATGGACTAAAACAGGAAATTGGTACCAAGGAATGGGGTGTTGCTTATAACAGATATTTGAAAATGGGGAAGCGGCTGTGGAACTGGGTGTTGAGGAGAGCCTGGAGGAATTTGGAGGAACAGGCTAGAAAAAGCCTAGATGCTGGTGGAAATTTAGAAGACAAGAAAACAAGGGAAAGTTTGGACTGTCTTAGAGACTGGTTACATGGTGGTGAGCATGATGCTCATAAAAATATGGACTGCAAAGACCATTCTAAGGAGGTCTCAGATAGAAATCAGGAGTTTATTGGAAACTGGGCAAAGATCACCCTTGCTGTGAACTGGCAAGGAATTTGGCTGCATTCTGTCCATGCCCTAGGAATTTGTGGAAGTTGGAACTTAGGAGTTGTGAACCAGAGTATTTGGTGGAAGAAATTTCTAAGCAGCAAAGCATTAAGAAAGCTGTATGGCTACTTGCAACAGCCTGTGCTGAGTTATGTTGGCAAAGGTACAACGTGAAGCCAGAATTTAAAAGGAAAGCAGAGTGTAAAGATTTGGAAGATCTGCAGTCTGGCCATGTGGTAGAGAAGCAGAGAGCATTTTCAGAAGAAAAATTTTATGATACTAGGAAGATTAGCACAAAAGTACAGGATTATCAAGAGAAGGGGGAAAATGCCCCAAAGGCATTGCAGAAGCCCCTGGGGCTAACCCTTCCATTGCCAGCCCAAAGACCTAGGGAGAAAAAATGGTCTTGGGAAACAGGCTCACTGCCCAGAACCACCTTGGGAAGATGCTTCTAGCACCAGCACCCCAGCCGCTTTGGCTACTCCAGCTGTGGCTAAATTGGCCCCAGGTGTGGCTGGATGTGCGGCTTTGGAAAACATAAGCCAGAAGCCTTGGTGACAACCACATGGTGTTAGGTCTGCAGGCTTGCAGAATGCCAGAGCTGTGGGAGCTTGGTATCACCACCCTGACTTCAGAGGATGTATGGAAAAGTCTGGAGGTCCAGGAAGAGATCTGTCACAGGGGCAGAGTCACTGCATACAGCCTTCACTAGAGCAATGCCAAGTGGAAATGTGGGGTCAGAGTTGCAACAGAGAAACCCCATCAGCACCATGTTTAGTGGAGCCATGAGAGCAGGACTGCCACAGAGACCCCAGGCCTCTGGAACTACCAGTGTGCAATGCCACCCTGGGAGAGCTAAAACATCACCTGAGACTAGGAAAGTCATAGGAGTGGAGCTGCCTGAGGTCTTGGGGACACAATTCTTGTACCAGTGTGCAGAGGACATTGAACATGGAGTCAAGTTGCAAGATTTGCCAGATTTGAGATTTAATGCCTGCCCTGATGGGTTTTGGACTTGTTTGGGACCTGTTATCCTTTTCTTTTGGTCTATTTCTCTCTTTTGGAATAGAAATATGTAATCTATGTTTGTGCCATAATTTATCTTGGAAGTGGATAACTTATATTGATTTCACAGATGGGACATTCAACTTTGGACTCTTCAGTTGAAACAAGTTAAGACTTTGGGGATGAAAGGAATGTATTTACATTTGAAAAGGACATGAGTTTTGAAGGGGGCCAGGGGCGGAATGTAGTGGATTGAATTATGTCCCCCCAAATCCCCTGAAGCTTGAATTGTGTCCCCAAGTTTTATATATTAGAAACTTAGCCCCCAGTGTGACTGTTAAGAAGATGGGAGATCCTATTATGGTAATTGAAGTGTAGAGCCTTGAAGAAGTGATTAGATTGTAGGACCATGCAGTAGTGAATGGATTAATAATGGTGGTCAGAGTGTGGTTCTGAGGGCTTTAAAAGAAGAGAAGAGTCTGTCTTGCTCTCTCTCTGCTCTCTCTTTCTATTCTCTGCTTCGACCATCTTGCAATGTGAGACCCCTGAGTCACTGTCAACACCACCAGATGGACTTTGGACTTCTCAGCCTCAGAAACTGTAAGCAACATAAACAGACCAATACATGAGATCACTGCAATGTGAGACCCCTGAGTCACTGTCGCCACCACCAGATGGACTTTGGACTTCTCAGCCTCAGAAACTGTAAGCAACATAAACAGACCAATACATGAGATCACGCAGTGTTTGTCTTTCTGTGCTTAATTTATTTTACTTAGCATAACATCCTCCAGTTTGTTAGACTGGAGAAATAAGTTTTAGTGATCTATTGCACTGCCTGGTGACCCCAGCTAATAATAACGTATTGTATATTTCAAAACTGCTAAACAAATAGATTTTTAATATTCTCACCACAAAAAATGGCAAGTTGGTGAGGTGATGGATATATTAATTGTTTGACTGAATCTTTTTGCAATGTATACATAGATCAAAACATCACATATTACCCCATAAATATATACAAATATTATTTGTCAATTTAAATAAACAAATTTTTTTAAAAGATAAAATGGTGTAAATGCCATGCTAAAATTATGTATAAAGAATAGAACAGAAGGAAGCAATGCAATTTCTGGAAATAAAACTGTTTCAAAATGATAGAGAATGTTTTCCATTATCAGCATTCCTCATGTCCTGCAGATATGAGAGCTTCAGAGGCACTACCGGTTACATTGAACTGAAATCTTTTTATACGCACCAGTGTCATATGTTGGGTGTATAATTTACTTGACAAGGACAGTTTAATTTACATTAAAGGGACTCAAATCATTCCAATAACAGTGGTATGTTAATACCACTTTAAACCTTGCTGAGATTTTAAACAAAACCAGTGTGTCAAAAGCATAAAATCTGCACAATGGACAGTAGAGTTTACTTAATAAAATAAAACTTTGGGATTAACTTGAAATTTATCAGCATTGTACATTGTAAAAATTCTCCTCTAGTGAAAGATTTTACAGTTTTTTATCAAAAATTATTCTGGCGTAATATTTAAAACTCCTACTTGTAAAACCTTAAAGCCTAAAACACACTGTAAACTCAACACTTCCTCATTTCACTTGTTTCCTAACTTTCTCACTTCTTTTGCTTACCATCTCTTCCAGATTTTGCTATTAAAACACAGATAAATTTATGACATGATATAATATTTTTGCCTCTGGAGTACTGGACTAAAGTAAAGAAGCACATTCACATGAATTGGTGATGAAATAAAATGTCTTTCTGTGTGGAGACAACAAAAACTCTACCTATAATCCTATTTTAGTAATTTCTCATGTAGGAAAATAGAATTAGGCTCAGAGTTCCATGACGTGGAGAATAATACGATGCTGGGGTAGGAAGTGATTCATAGAAATAGACAATAAAACATTTAGGTCAAGGGCTTCACAAGCAGTTAGCAAAACCTAAAATTACTGCCAGAGGTGGAATATTTGTTTCCTCCAAAGCTCATGTTGGAAGCTTGATTTCAATGTGGTGGTGTTGGAAGGTGTGGCCTTTAAGAGGTGATTAGGTTGTGAGGACTATGCTGTCATGAATGAATTAATCCACTCATGGAATAATTGGTGAATGGTGTAATGGGTTGTCATAGGTGTGGACTGGTGACTTTACAAGGAGAGCACTCTTGCCATGTGATACCCTACGTTGCCATGGAACTCTGCAGAGTTCTCACCAAGAAGGAAGCCCTGACCAGATGCACTCCCTGGACTTTGGGCTACCTGACCTTCAAAACTATAAGAAATAAACCTTTTTTTTTTTCTTTCTTTTTTTTTTTGTACATTATCCAGTTTCATGTGTTATGGTATACACAATAGAAAACAGACTAATAGAGATACTATACAGAACACTCTACCTGTACATTCCAAAATTGCAAAATCGTTAGCAAAGCACGTGTTTTCTTCTACCCTTACCACAATATTGCTACAGAGAAATTTTTTTTCCTTTCTCAAATTTCTTCTTGATTCAAATCTTTACAAAATTTTGAGACCAAGCATAGAAAATGTAAAAATCACATTGTGTGTTCTTATATTTCTGAGGCTCTAAAGCCCCTTGGGGATGACCACTAACAAAAAAATAAATAAATAAATAAAAAATAAAAGAAGAAGAAGAAAATCACATTGTGTGTTCTTATATTTCTGAGGCTCTAAAGCCCCTTGGGGATGACCACTAAGAAAAAAATAAATAAATAAATAAAAAATAAAAGAAGGAGAATATTACTAATATCCCTGTTTTTGCTCTGTAAGGGACTTTTTCTACAAGTTTCCCTTTCTTGGTATTTCATAATCACCTATAATATTAAAACTGCTTTCTACTTTTTGATATGTATAAAAACTATGAATAAGCTGATCTTCATAGCTAGGAAGATCAGTGTTGTCATTAAATGGAATACAATAAATTATTGTTATGGAGAATGCTAAAAGGGTAAAAAGAACAAGAAATAATCAAGATTTGAAAAGAATAAGTAAAATTTGAGCCTAACCAAACTGTCACAGTGTTTATATAGTTACCAATTGTGTCCTTTACTTGCCAATTGTTTGACATTTATAATCTTAGCAGACAGCATAAGTAAGCTAGAAGTTATACTGAGAACAAGGCACCCTCAGATATTTATTATTTTTAGATTTATATCAACGAGTAAAATGTAACTTTTTGAATTTAATTATTTTCAAAGCTACAATTATATGCTTAGGGAATTCTGAACTAAAATTTAATTTACATAATTGAGGTAATCTCCAGATAATATAAATAAAAGTAGATTGATTGTATTTTAAATATATACAATTTTTTCCAATATTTAAAATAAATTATAGGACAAAGAAAAATTGTATGAGGTACTGCAGCAATATCAGTGATACATAAAAATTAACAGTATGAAAGGCAATAAAATGTGCTTCTCAAGGCCCCAAAGAGATCAGATAAATGAGTTTTTGTTTTACAATTATTCTCTATTATACTAGTCTGTTTCTGTTGCTTACAACAAAATACCTGAAACCATATAAAGAAATGAAATTTATTTCTTACAGTTTCAGAAGCTGGGAAGTCTAAAGTCCAGGGAACACATCTGGGAGAGCCTCAGTCTGTGTAGGAGCTCTCCACAGCAAGAGAGGGTATCTCATGGTGAATGAGCTGAGCAAGAGTGAGCCACCACACACATGACCACCCTTTAAAGCATCAATTAATTAAGCCAGTCATGAGGGTTCACTTCTCACAATCTAATCATCTCTTAAAAGTTCCCACCTTTCAAGTACCATAAGATTTCCCACCCTCTTAAATACTATTACAGTGGGGATTAAGTTTCTAATACATGAACTTTTAAGGGACACATTTGACCCATAGTACTTATATAAATTTGGAAAGGTAGAACATTCTAATGAAAAATTGAAGTATCTCCTGCTTAATATTAAGCCATCAAATAAAAGCCATATAATCAGGAGCACACAGCTAACATCATACTTAATGGTGAAAAGATAAAAGTTTTTCATCTAAGATCAGCAACAAGACAATACTTCAAATTCTAGCCATGTCTATTCAACATAGTACTGCAAGTCCTAGCCAGAGCAGTGAAGCAAGAGAAGAAAATAAAAGGTATCCAAATCAGAAAGAAAAATGTAAAATTGTCTCTGTTTGCAAATGGCATGATATGAATATATAGAAAACCTTAAAGACACCACAAAAAACTGTTAGAACTAATAAACAAATACAATAAAGTCTCAAGTTACAAAACCAATATAAAAAGTCTGTTGTATTTCTATACACTAACAATGACCTATCCAGAAAAAAAAATTAAGGAAACAATCTCACTTATAATAGTATCAAAATGAATAAAATACATATGAATAAATTTAATGGAGGTAAAAAATCTGTACACTGAAAACTATAAAACATTGATAAAATAAACCGAACAAGACATAAAATAAATGGAAAGATATCCCATATTCATGGACTAAAATAATTAATATATTGTCAAAATGTCCATACTGCCCAAAGCAATCTTCAGAGTCAACACAAAACCTATCCAAATTTCAATGGTATTTTTCATAGAAACAGAAAAAAAAATATGCTTTGATTCATGTGGAACCACAAAAGACCCAAGTAGCTAAAGCAATCTTAAGCAAGGAGAACAAAGCTGAAAGGATCACATGTTCTGATTTCAAATTAAATTACAAAGCTGTGGTAATCAAAACTACTATCAGAAAGTACAGTGCTGGCATAAAAAGAGACACATAGACAAATGGAACAGAATTGAAATCTTAGAAATAAACCTCTGCACACAAGGTCAACTAATCATTGACAAACGTGTCATGAATAAATAGTCAGGAAAGGTCAATAAATGGTCTTAGGAAAACTAAATAGCAATATGCAAAAAGAAACAACACAGAATTCTTACGTGATACCATGCACAAAATGAACTCAAAATGAATTAAAAATTTAAATTTAGATGCAAATCAAAACCATAGTAAGATATCAGCTTACACCTAATGGAATGCCTATTGTCAAAAAGTCAAAAGGTAAAAAGTGTTGGCAAGGATGCGGAGAAAAGGGGATCCTTATACTTTTTGGCATAAATCAGTAAATTATGAAAAACAGTGCAAGGTCTCCTCAAAAATTAAAAAGAGCTACTATATGATTCAGCAATCTACTCTGTGTATATACCCAAAGGGAATAACATCACTATCACGAAATGATATCTCAACTCCCATGGTTATTGCATCATTATTCACAACAGTGAAAATATGGAAATAGCCTTAGTGTCCATCTATGGATGAATTCCTTAAAAAAAGGAATTCCTGCCATTAGCAAAAACATGGATGAACCTGGAGAATACTATGCTAAGTGAAACAAATCAAACATAGAAAGACAAATACTGAAAGACATCATTTACATGTGGAATTTTAAAAAGTTGAACTCAAAGAAATAGAAAGTAGAAGGGGAGTTACTGGTGTCAGGGTTTGGGGAGATTAGGGGAAATGGAGAAATGTTAGTCAAAAGGTACAAACTTGTGGTTATGACATAAATAATTCTAGAGACCTAATGAACAATATGGTGCATATAGTCAATGACAATGTATTGTATACTGATGTATTATATACTTGAAATTTGCTAAGAAAGTAAAGGGACATAAAAAGTGATTACATTGTATAATTTTGAATATACTAATTATACTGATTTGAGCATTGCATATTGAATATAGGTATTGATATTCAATGCTGTATGCCACAGACATGTACAATCAGTTATATTTCAATTAAAAAATTAAATAAAAATAAAAATGGTGAAAAAAAGAAACTAAATCTTAACATTCTCACTTAAGGTCTCTATGTGAAGTGAGATATGTTAATTAACTTGTTTGTGGTAATCATTTCAGAATGTATACATATATCAAAACATTACATTGTACACCCTGACCATATACTTTCTTTCTGTCAATTCTACCACAATAAAGCTGAAAAAAATTAAGCTTTCATAACCCATTTCAGTGCTAAATCTATATCCCAGAAATCTTTGAAATGGATATTTGTGGATTTATTGAAATTTATTTAGTGTGTACTAATTTCTTCCATTAATTCTTTAACACATATAAATAAGCACATATTTAAATAGATATTTAAGTTCTAATAATAAAGTAGGAGTCCTGATATAATAATTATAATAATTATAATGCAGTAATTGTTTCCTTCAGCTGAAATAAGAACGGAGTTACTCTAAACTGAAGAACCTGTTCTGTTAAGAAACATTAGTTTGATTTAATATTGCAAATACATTAAGTTAATTCCCAGTCTTCATGGAGAAAATTTTGTTATTAGTATAATTTAATGTTTGTCAGTAATGTTAGTCTATGCCTTGGTTTTTGATTTAAAGCTGTAGAGATAGAAACATACTGATTCAAAGTCACTTCAATGTGAGCTTCAATAATAGCAACAAAATATTTTTATTGATGTTAATAAAGGTTCCACAATGATTAATAAATAAGTTTTTATATACTAATGGCTTATATTTTTATCTTATGCCATTATATCCCTCCCAGAGATTCACAGTTTGTGTGTTGAAGTCAGATTATTAAGTTGAGAGAATAAAATGTCCCTAGAGTAATCTGCACTATTTTTAAAATCGAAAGATGCTCGGGGGGAATATTTAGGAATCAAATAAAGCAATGTACAACAACTTTGTAAAGTGTCAATTATCTCAAAGTTTCCAGTATGTAGTATGGCTCAGTGATTAAACATTTATTGAACACTACTTTCTATCAGGGACTGTTCTTAATCTTGGAGATACAGACTTAAAAATGCCATAGAAGGTCTTGATCTTTAAGAAACTTTTACCTACATTAGCAGGGTAGCACACAATAGACTATTAAAGAAATACATTTCAGAAAATCACATGAAATAGGATTAAGTACTATTGTGAAAAGAAAAGTGTTAATGATGTGGTTATGTATGTTAGCTAGGCAGTAATTAAAGAACAATTTTACTTCAGTGGTTAGTAAAGGTCTTTCAGCAGCTTTAACCAACAGACCATGAACCAACCACAAAAATAAATGAACCAAAACCAAAACCAAAACCAAACAAAAACAGGGAGAACAGCCTGTGGGCAAAGAGCTATTGAACAGACTCTAAACTGGAAATGCAAACTTGGTAGTTTTGAGAAATATAGAGAACCCCTGTGGCTGGATCAAATGGAAAAATTAAGTGCATGAGATTGGGGCCAGGGGCTCGCTCCACGTCAGCACTGCGAAGGCTGGTACTGAATTTGGATTTTTTTTCTTTTTTCTAATTTTAGGAGAGAGCAAAGGGTTGATTTTAAGTAGGAGAGCAATATGCTTTGATTCATTATTTTATGAATTACTCTTGCAGGTTTTTGAAGAATGCATAAACATTGCAAAAATAGAAATAAAGAGACAAATTTCATTACTGCATCTGTCCAGGTGAAACTTACAGGGGAAATGGAGAAAAGTGGATTTGCAATATGGTTGGAACTGAAATCTGCAGGATATTCTGATGGATGGAATAACAAGTGGGATAAGGACAGAGTCAGAAACGAGGCCTATGGTTTTGAGTTTCATGGCTAGATAGAAAGCAGTTCTATTTACTGAGGTATGAAAATTTCAGGGAGATAGCAGGTTATGGGACTATTTAAGAGAAATAAAAATCCATGTTGGATTTTTTAATTTGGGTGTATCTTAGAAAATTGAGAGGGAGTTCTGAATAAGCAATTAGATATACAAGACTGGAATACAAGAGCAAGGTCAAGACTAGAGATATGGATTTAAGAGTCATAAACATATAGATGAAGTCAAAAGCCCCATGACTGTATGTACTTATACCTGCCTAGATAATGTACAAATAACTCCCAAAGATAAGGGAGAAGCATCTTACTTCAGGGGTGAGAATTTCTCAGTGTTTCTGCCTTTCCTTCTTAAGCAGAAAACCTCTTCTTCCTACTCAATGCAGGGTCTAGAGCACGGTCCACCATCGTGACCCTCATGCAGTGGTAATAAAAACTCCTGGTCATAAGTGGGTTTCTTGCCCATCTTCCAGCAGCTGATGATTTTTGTCAATAACAGTATAACAGTCTTGCCTGAGACTAGAGGAGGGGGAGATTCCTACACTTCTTTTTGGGATGGAAAACTTTTCTGTCAAAGCAGCATCACTTCCAATAAGTGAGCAAGTTAATTCCTTTCCCCAGTGATAGACACCTTCTGCTGTGTATCAGACAAAATCTGGTGTGTGAATGGGTTGCACGTCTGTCTTCCAGTAGCCAATCACTGCCTTTTACTCTCCTGAGCTCAAATGAGAGTGCTAATGAGTTTCTCCACTCTTTTCCTTGCCAACACCTACATTACCAAGTGCTTGCATTACCAAGTCAGACTATAATAATTGAAGATGCATATTTCAATCCCTAGATCAAGTATTAGTAGGAAAATAAATATATGAGCAATAGCTAGAAAGCCAATAAGGGGATTACAATAGAATAGTAAAAAAACCATGTATTTCATTAATATTCCCTCAGCCTACTTCCCTGTCCTTAACTGCTTACCATACTTCTGGGCCTAAGAACAAAAACTATGTCTACTGCCACCATAACATTACCTCAGATTGCTTTGTCCCTTCTTATAATCAAATGCTGGGTTCAGCATGGCTTCTGTGGCACTTGATAAGCTGGAAACCTCAGAAACTTCAGTGTCTATGTCACGCTTGACTGTATCCACAGTAACTCTATCTTCTCCAACAGCTGCCGATAGAGAATGGATAACACATATTGGGGAGAAAATTTCCCTTAGGGCATACTTTAAACAATGAAAGACAGAATACTGGATAAATTTATAAATAAACCACTCTCTATTTTTGACAATTCACTGAACTCTGATGAAAATAATTTTTTTTTTCTGTGATGTCCTGTCTTGAAGAGAAAAATAGGAAACTGTTTCTTGAGATACTGTGCTCAGCTTAGTAACTCGTGTCCTTGTATTTGCTTTTCTATTTTTCCCTGACTTATGTTAAATTTCCTTTATTTTTGATTTGTTGGGATGCATCCCCTAATAAGACATTAGCACATAATCTATGCTTCAGGTTCTATTTTCTGTAGAATGTGGGCCAAGACATAGACCTTAATAAAGTAATAGGAAAAGGACAAGAGTGTGAGGTCAAAGAGGCCAATGGAGGAAAGTGATTTTAGGAAGAAGTGGCCAACTAAATCAAATTTGGCTGCTAAGATATCAAATAATATGATGAGATATAACCATTAAATTTTCAGTGTGAAAATCATTTATGATCTTGATAAAAGCCAATTCATTTGGGAAAGATTAAAATTATTTATGACAATAAAATAAAACCAATCATTACTACAGCCTTCTGTGTATAGCAGATAGATTTTGCTTTCCATTCAGCTCCATTCATATACACCAGATTCAATTGCTAGAGTGCCCTCTTGTTAAATGATCCCTTTGGTGATAAATGTCCTTACCGTCTAAGTGAATGTTGATGCCTCATTGAATTTTATTCTTTTGGCAAAAGCCAACTAATGGTATGAGATATACTAAGTATTTTAAGTATACCTAAGACATGTTGCCTTAATTTGCTTTGAAGTTATCTTCACACCACGAGGAACTTTGTATTACATAGATAATTTTTTTTTTTTTTTTTTTTTGTGGCCAGTAAGCAGATCACAACCCTTGGCTTGGTGTTGTCCGCACCACGCTCAGCCAGTGAGCGCACTGGCCATCCCTATATAGGATCCGAACCCGCGGCAGGAGCACCTCTGCGCTCCCAGTGCCACACTCTCTTGAGTGAGCCACGGGGTCGGCCCCAAATTTTTTTAGTTTAAACAGAACCCTCCTCCAAAAAAACCATCTGTTGGCTAGACCAATAACTGATCCAAATGAAAAATTTAACTATATTGCATCATCAAATTGATGTTGGATGTCTTTAAACCAAAGCCTTTCAATTGGCTACAAAATAGTTCAAATTCAAGCTGACGTAAATTTTTGTTTACTTCTGTATAATCAAAAAAGACAGAAATCAGGAATGGCTGTATTCCACAAAACAAAAAACTCATCTCTGCATTGCTACGAAGAAAAGAATCAAAGTGTAAGATAGGCTACATTATGAAAGTCATTCAAAAGCTAGTGTATTTACCTCTAGGACACAGAAGTATCAAAGCTCTATCTAATGGGGTTAAGTTTTTATCACAGTGGAGTCCCAGTCAAGTACAAGTGATGAGGACCTTCCTTTTCAAACTACCACTACTCCTCTCATTGTCCACAACCTCTTTTTCTCTTTTGAAGGCTAAGATGATATGAATTCCTGAGCCTCTGAAAGATGGAAGCTCCAAATAAGACAGTGTGATAAGGACCAGAAAATTTCAGTACACAAATGACAATCATTTCTGCTGAATGCTGGAGGGGCAGGGTGCCAGGTGAAAGCTACTAACGGTGTATTTTTTTGCTAGAGAGGAGAAATAAAAACCTTACGATCACCTTAAGGCGATACGTGGAATTCACTATGCTGACAAAAGTTATAGACAATCAACAGGTGTTGGTTTGATTTTGTTTAGTTCTTTTGCCCCTCACATTTTTTCTTCCTATGTGCTCTACTCCCAAAAGTACAAACATTTCTCTCTCCACTTCTAATACCTCCACTGGAGACTAACCCCATTAAGTCCTCTTCCCCGTTTTCAGACCAGATGACCCTCATCTGTTGTCCCTGTAAATGGACTAGATGGATTGTTTCTCTAGTCTTTTTCCAATTTACTATTATGACAAGAAGTCGATGTTCTGCTTTTTTGAGGGTTTCCTTTTAACCCTCAATATTATTTTTTCTCTCCACAAAACTCCTTATCAAAAGAAAATATATAATTTAATGTGGAATTTGAGATCTTATTTTTGAAGGTAAGAAAGGGGGAATTTTCTTATAAAGTTAAGCGTGTAGCTATATTATAATCCAGTAATTCTACTCCTAAGGATTTTTCCATGATGAATGAAAACATATGTCCACAAAACATTTTGTATTAGAACGATCATTGCAGATAATTCACAGTATTCCCACACTGGGAATATCCCAAATGTCTGGCGACAGGTAAATGTGTAAACACCTGTGCTATAATGGTGCAATGAAATACTACTCAGTGGTAAAAGTAACAAACTACTGATATACTCAAAACATACATAAATGTAATTGACTAAAGAAGCCAAGCACAAATAATACATACTGATGATTCAATGTATATATGCCTGAGTTGCAAAAACATGTAAAAACTAATCAGTGGTAACAGAAGTTAGTAAGTTGTTCCTTTGGGTGGGAAGGAGGGTGTTTACCAGAAGGAGGGGTGAGGGAACACTCGAGGGTGATAAAAATGTTCTATAACTTGTTTTAGATAATGGCTACATAGGTGTACACAATTGTCAAACTCATGGAACTGACAACTTGAAATCTGCAGATTTTTATATTTAACTATGCTTCAGTTAAAAAATAAACTATTTTTTCTCTTTGAATATCTGATAGATCAATTTGATTCTGTTTTGTTAAATATCAAGTGATCTTATTTGTTATGCTTCTTTAACAATATTAAGTGTTTATTTTTGTTAAATTCTACTTTGTTAACTTTTAGAGCACAACCATGCTTAAGATAAGGTGAACTTTCTTTTCTAGATATACTTCTTCAGAGCAGGAGCTTCTATGTGGCTTTGTCAATAATATTTTGCAAGCTCCTCAGATGTAGTGTATGTGAACCTATACACTGACTATTTCTTGACTCCTCCATCTATGGCTGATACTTCTTCATAAGTTTCAGAGGTCTTAATACTTTGGGGACCTCATAAATTTCTGGCTTATTATTAGATATGTATACTGCCTGAAACTACTCCTAAGAAAGGTCAATCCCTGGGTCTGAAATCAGCATTCTCCTCAACTTAACAGAATGTCACCTTCTTTTTTCCCAAAGTAACTTGGTGTTCAATCCCTCCCTCATCCCTGAAGAATTAGGTAAAACATATAATTTCTCTTTCAGAAAATAGCCCTGGCCTTTGGCACATCTTTGCACAGGATGGAATAAATGCGTACAGAGAGAGCATTACTGTTTGAATTCATATGGGGGCAACAGATTTTTGTATAGACATCTCTATAATCTTATATACAAGTAATACAAAAAAGAGAGTAGATTTTCAAATGTTTTTTATTTATTTTACTTGAAAGCCTACAGCACTGTAATTGAAATTACAATCACAATTGAAATGGTAGTCATGAGGGCTGTTTCAAATATTATAGTACTCCTAGGCATGTGGCAGAATTTCACTTACATGACACTTGAAATTGGTCACAGCTCTGTTACTTCCCTGGCCAATGAAATGTGGGCTTTGGTGATGGGAAATGCTTCCAGGTGTGGTGCTCTGTTTCCCTCTGGCATAGTGATGGGCACTATACCTCACTGTGGCCATTTCATCAGCCTTCGTAATAGGAGGAGATGGAGCAGAGAGAAGTCAGCTCAATGAACATGTATCATGAGATAGAAATAAGTATCATTGCTTAAAGCTGTATTTTAAATTAACTGGTTATCACAGCATAATCTAGAGACCATCCTAGCTAACTAGTTTTCTTTTAGTGCTTTGACTATCAGTCTGACATAATTACATTGTTTTATTTTTTTTTCATTTTACATTGTTGTAAATAATATCAGTAACTAATGAGAATTACTCCTGGAACTTGCCCTTTTGGTTAGCTGCATACAGAGTAAAATTTTTCAGTGCCTCACCTCCCTCACTCAGCTCAAAGCATTTATCAATATGCAGCGTAGACTCCTGTCAAATATCAAGAAACAAGAAGAAAAATCAATAATATGCATTCATAATACTACAGGCATAAAACAGGAATTCTGCAAATTGGTTTCAGTGTCCTACGCCCTGTAGGAAAAAGTTTCTCCAGCATAGTAAGCAAACTTTAATTAAATTTCTAGGTCCTTTCAGGTGTCTCTCTTTGGAAATGGCTGACATATTGTTAAATTTCTTCACTTCGGAGGCCTGAAACTCATCCTGTGGCAGAAGTTTCTCTGAATTCTGAATGAATTATAAAACTATCACTTTCATGGTGCCTGAGGACTGGTGTGTGTGTTATAATCCCACGTCAGATATACCTATTCTTTACCAGTGAAGTTATTAGACACGACTGATAGTTCCTCTAGATTTTAGCCATCGGTTTCCAAGGTTAGGGAGTAATGCAGAGTATTCCATGAAGTTTATATCTTTGAATAAACTTATGGCTCTGAATCTTGCAGGAATCTACCCTATGCTGCTCAATGTAGTGGGCACTGGTTTCACTGTGTCGGGCCTTAAAAACTAACGCCACCTTAAGTGACATTACAAGTGGTGCCATTATGGGCCCACAAGGGCGTATTAACATGGCAGCCTAAGATGACGCTGGAGGAAGTAGGGTGGGAGTGTCTGCGGAAACTTTGCCTTAGCCCTTATTGGCCAAATACTCGCTTCCGTGCTCGTGAACACTGCGTGATTGCAATAGCTAGGCATTGAGACAGGATGCATGCTCTCATAACCTTTAAGCTGATTGGAGGATGTAAAAACCTCCCTTCCCCATTTGCCTTTAAAAGCAAGTGCTTGCGTGATAATAAATGGAACTGCTCAACAGAACCCCCGCTGGGGGGGAGGGAAGAAGACATAACAATTGGTATTCCTTGAAGTTGATACGACAAGTGAACAGAAAGGTCATTGTTGAGAGGGAGGGGGAAGAGAGAGGAGGTAGGTAGGTTTCGGTAATTTTCCACAATAATCAACCACATTGTGTCAGGCCTTAAAAACTAGCACCACCTTAAGTGACATTACAAGCAGCGCCATTATGGGCCCACAAGGGCATATTAATGTGGCAGCCTAAGATGGCACTGGGAGGAAGCAGGATGGGAGTGTCTGTGGGAACCTTGCCTTAGCCCTTATTGGCCAAATACTCGCTTCCGTGCTCGTGAACACTGCGTGATTGCAATAGCTAGGCATTGAGACAGGATGCATGCTCTCATAACCTTTAAGCTGATTGGAGGATGTAAAAACCTCCCTTCCCCATTTGCCTTTAAAAGCAAGTGCTTGCGTGATAATAAATGGAACTGCTCAACAGAACCCCCGCTGCATCTGAGTGTCCTTTAACTGGCTGGTTGGGGCTGGCAGCTATGCCCACCTCTCTTCATGGCTCTCTTCCTCCGTCTCCTCTCAAGAGGGACTGGGGAAAGAGGAATCGGGGCAATCCGGCCGCCCACCAGAAGGGACACCAAGGGAGAGACTGATAGCAAGGCAAGGGCTGTTTGGGTCAGCCGGTGGCAGACACGACCACTTTGGTATTAACATTTACATTCTTATGGGTCAAATAAATCTTTAAGCCAAGATTTTTTTTTTAATTGAAACATAATTGATTACACATATTTGTGGGGAACAGAGTTGACTATCAATACTTGTGTACAATGTGTGATGGTCAAATCAGGATAATTAGCATATTCATCATTGCAAAACATAATTATTGATTGCATTCACTAACAAATTTCTTGCTAATCCTCTCCCCTTACCCATTTCCCAACTCTAGTAACCACAGTTCTGTTCTCTCATTCTGAAAGCTCAACATATTATTATGATTATTATGTCTTTCTTTCTTAGCTCCCACTAATGAGTGAGAACAGACAGTATTTTTTCTTTCTTTCTCTGGCTTATTTCACTTAACATAATTTTCTACAAGCTCATCCAAAATGCTGCAAATGGCAGAATTTCATGTTTTTTTTATGGCTGAGTAGTATTCCATTCTATACATACACCACATTTTCATTATCCAGTCATCTGTCAATAGACATTTAGGTTGGTTCCATAACTTGGCTACCATCAAAAGAGCTGTGATAAATATAGAAGTGCATATATCCCTTCAACACGATGATTTGCATTCCTCTGGGTATAAACCCAGTAGTGGGATTGCTGGGTTGTATGTATGGTAGTTCTGTCTGTAGTTGTTTGAGAGCCTCTATACTGTTTTCCATAATGGCTGCACTAATTTACAGTCCCACCAGCAGAGTACAAGTGTCCCCCTTTCTTTGTATCCTTGCCAGCAATTGTTATTCTCATCTTTTTGATTATAGACAGTCTAACTGGGGTGAGATGATATCTCAATGTGGTTTTTATTTGAATTTTCTTGGTGATTAGTGATATTGAGCATTTTTTCAGCAACTTGTTGGCCAAATGTCTTGTTTTGAGAAATGTCTATTCAGCTCCTTTCACAATTTATTAATCAGATTATTCATTTTTTTACTGTGAAGTTGTTTGATTTTCTTGTATGTTCTGAATATTAATCCCTTGTCAAATGTATAGTTTGCAAATATTTTCTCTCCTTCTGTAGGCTCTCTTTTTACTTTTCT
>NW_007731282.1:40083-54316 GCF_000696425.1 Galeopterus variegatus | reverse complement strand
TATATATATATATATATAGGATCATATCATCTGGAAACTGAGACATTTTGACTTTATGTTTTACAGTTTGGATGCCCTTTATTTCTCTGTTTCCTGATTGCTCTGGCAAGTACTTCCAATATTATGTTAAAGAGGAGTGGTGAGAGTGGTCATTCTTGCCTTGTTCCTGTTCTTAAAGGAAAAGCTTTCAGCTTTCTCCATTCAGGGTAATATTGGTGGTGAGTTTGTAATATACAGCTTTCATTGTGTTGAGATATTTTTCTTCTATACTAATTTGTAAAGAGTCTTTATCATGAAGGAATGTTGAACTTTGTCAAATGGATTTTCTGCACCTATTGAGATAATCATATGGTATTTGTCTTTGATTTTATTGCTGTGATGTATCACATTTATTGAGTTGCTTATGTTGAACCATCCTTGCATCTTTGGTATAAATCTTGAAGACAGAAATAAACCTCAATACAATAATAGTTGTGTTCCTCAACACCACAAAAAAATGGACAGAGAAACACAAGATTTAAACTACACTTTAGATCAATTGTACTTGACATAAATCTACAGAACATTTCATTCCTACAGCTACAGAATATACATTCTTCTCATCGGCACATAGAACATTCTTCTCCAGGATAGAGCACCTTAAGCCACAAATCAAATCTCAACAAACTTAAAAAATTGAAATCATTTCAAGTATCTTTTCAACCACAATGGATTAAAACTAGAAATCAATAACAAGTGAATCTTTGGAAACTATACAAATACACGTAAATTAAGCAACATGCTCCTGAATGACCTATGGGTCCAAGAAGAAATTAAACAGGAAATCAAAAATTTCTTGAAACAAATGAAAATAAAGACACATCATACCAAAACTTATGAAATACCGCAAAAGCAGTACAAAGAGGAAAGTTTGTTGAAATAAATGTGTACTTCAAAAGA
The DNA here is from genome assembly GCF_000696425.1 of Galeopterus variegatus. NCBI lineage: Eukaryota > Metazoa > Chordata > Mammalia > Dermoptera > Cynocephalidae > Galeopterus > Galeopterus variegatus. The sequence continues at coordinate 53,377 of NW_007731282.1, read as the reverse complement.
ATAGAAAGACTTCAAATAAACAAGCACCTCAAATAACTAAAAAAACATGAACAACCCAACCCCAGAATCAGTAGATGGAAGGAAATAATTAAGATCGGAGCAGAACTAAATTAAATAGAGACTCAGAATCCAATACAGAAGATAAATGAAACAAAAAGTTGGTTCTTTTTGTTCTTTTGAGAAGATAAACAATATAGATAAAGAATTAGCTAGAATAACTCAAAAAAGAGAAAAAACCTAAATAACAAAAATCAGAAATGAAAGAAGAGACATTACAACTAATACAAAAGAAACACAAAGAGTCATTAGATACTATTTTGAACCACTATATACCATCAAATTTGAAAACCTAGGAAAAACAGATATATTTCTAGACACATACAAACTGCTGATACTGAACCAAGAAAAAATAAAAAACCTTAACAGACCAATAATGAGCAATGAGATTAAAGTAGTAATTAGCAGTCTCCCAACAGAGAAAAACCTCGGACTGATGCCTTCATTGCTGAATTCTACCAAACCTTTAAAGAAGAATTAATACCAACCCTTTTTAAACTATTGCAAAAAATTGGAACAGAGCCATTCTGTGAACTTGTTCTATGAGGCAAGCACCACTCTGATACCAAAACCAGAAAAAGATACAACAAAAAAGTAAAACTATAGGTCGGTATCTTTGATGAACACAGAAGAAAAAAAAATTAACAGGTATTAGCAAACAGAATACAAAATCACATCATTATCATTTCTAAAGCACTTTAAGTACCCAACAGGACTGATGCCACCACAATTTTCTTTCAAAACTACTCTGCAAGGGGAATAGTGCAGTGCTCATTCCACCCTTTCTAATGAATTTTAGTGACATTTTTGGAGAAAAACTGCCCCCTGTGAATCTTTTAGTCTTCTCATGTATTCCTTCCCTTTCTCAACTTCCTACAGCCCATCATGAAATAGTCATTTGCTTAATATCAATACAGGTGACAATTATCAAAAGTGATGCCTTATTGTAAACTGAAAAAATCAATTAAAATACCCTCCTAAAAGTTTTACCTGCCTTTTGGGTCTCAAATTTCCTTTACCACTCCTAGCCAAATAGTTTTATTCTCTTACACAGGGAACAGTGGGAAAAGTCATTTTTATCTTCATTCTCGATCTATAAAAAACTCTAAATTATATCTACACAGTAAAATTGTTCTCTGTGTGTTGACCCCTAATATCTGGAGAGTTATATACAAAACATTATTATCAACTTCAAAAGTAATCATTATGTTTACTCCAGATCAAAAATAGCCAGTTTTAAAGCCGAAATTATTTTTCTTTACAACAAAATAAATTTTATAGATAATCTAGTTATATGAATATTACCTACTTATAAATAATTTAATACCATGGATCAATATATTGAAAAAGGTGAAATTTTATCACTAGGAATATGGTCATCTGTCAATTTAATGATAATATCCTCTATCATACTTTTTTATAGACATATAGAGTCTTATATACATATGTATATGTATGGGAGAGTACTTGAAAAAGTTCACAGAAAGATTCATATCAGCTTTCAATTCTATTTTTCCATGAACTTTTTGGACCACTGTTGTGTGTGTGTATATATATATATATATATATACACACACACACAAAAGTAAGTGGGTAGATATAATTTTTTTGCCTGTTTTATAAACAGGTAATTGTATTTGGTAATGATTATGCCATGGTCCATGGTTGTGATATTGAATGCTCCTTGACAAGAGAACTCAACATTAGCCTCAACAGCATATGGCATAAATGGTAGCCTCAGCAAATTCTTCTTACCATGTGGCCGTGGCTGTCCATTGGTGAGCTGGTCTTGGTTCCTTTTTGTTTTCTTTGACTAACTATTTAGCCTACCAAGGGATTTTTTTTTTTTTTTTTGCTCAGCAAATTCTTCTTACCATGTGGCCGTGGCTGTCCATTGGTGAGCTGGTCTTGGTTCCTGTTTGTTTTCTTTGACTAACTATTTAGCCTACCAAGGGATTTTTTTTTTTTTTAATGAAAAAGAGTGAGAAGATTTTATTCTTGTGGTACACTAGTACTTATGTGCGTGAATGTGTCTTCAACAATATGACCAATTGCAGTTTATCTTGCTGGTGTGATTCAAAGTCCTCATGTACTAAAGTGTTCCATACAGTAAACAAATTAAAAAAAAAAAAAAGAAAAGAAAAAAAGAAAACCACAGACAAGGATGCATTGAAAAAAATTACAATTAAATAGAAGTTTATGGGATTTGCATTTTTGCATTACTGTAGTGGGTGTGTATATAAATTAATCTGAGAGCAGCCCATACTGTTTTAATGTTTCTAACTCCAAATATGTTTTTCACACACAGGTTACTCTGTATTCCACTTATAGGACAATTCCAGAGGATCTATAAGTGCTAAAATATCTTTACAATAGTGATGTATTTTTTTCTGCTTAAGTTAACCAAATTGATTTTTTTCTTGTAACCAAACCACATAACATTTTCTGTTATTAAAAAGACAAAAAAATGAGAAAAACTATACATCTATTACATATGAGGCACTATTCAAAGTACTTTATACAATGTCTTCTAATAATCTTACAGGATAGGAAATAATGTTGCTCATTTTACATATGAGAATATAGAAGAGGAAGAAATAATTTGCTGAAACTTAAAAATGGAAAGCCAGGATACAAACTAGTCTTCTGACCCTATTTCAATGAAATTTAATCTACACCATCCTTTTCCCTTAAATTTGCAAATGTATTTAATGTTGTCTCTCCTTACAGAACATGAGTCAAAATGAAAGAGTACGTGTAAACATATGACAAATGGAAAGCCTATATCTCCTTTTCTAATTTCCTGTTAATACAAGTGTCAATGTATCCTTAAGAACAAAATCTTACTTTTGGGTCACTTGTATGCTCTGAAAGGATTAAGGAATCTCAGGTCAAAGTTAACAAGGATCCAGAATGCTTACAGTGTTGCTCTTTTGAAAGATATTATAAATTTCAAGACAATGAGATCAAAGCACTTAACCAAGTGTGGGGACCTTCAGAGCATGAAGGAACACCTGGATGGCTGCACAGGATTAACACCTATGAAGCTGGCCCTGATTTATGTATTTGCTTTCAAATAATCCAAATTGGGCAAATAATTGTATAGGTAGAAAACATGTAGGACATCAGCTAATAATCATTAAAAGTCAATAATAAGATGGAAGTCATTATACTATTCTGTCTACATTGTACATGGTTGGAATTTTCTATAGCAAAAATAAAGAATTTTAAAAATATTGAACCAGGAAACATTCAGGTATATGAAGGTATACATAATGTATACATAATGAAATTAAAAAACTAAGTAATAGGACAGAGTATGATGGATACAAAAGATAGATGGGAAAGATCTGATATACACACAAATTATGTTCAGAGGAATATAAGAACAAAAAAATGTACTTAATAATAGTATAGAAGAAAGTTTGCCTCAAATTTCTTAAAACGGAAATATTTGAAAGTGTAGATCATAAGACTACCCAAGGGCAAAGAGACGCAAACTAATTGGAATCTAGGTATACGAGAGTACTTCAAAAATATCATGGAAAAATAGAATTAAAAGATAATTTGAATCTTTACACAAACTTTTTGACGTGCCCTTGTAGAAGTGAATTTGCTGAAATACAAGGAAGAAACCATATGGAAATTCAAGCAGAAAAATAACTACTAAAATAATCCATAAGTGAGAAAAAACTCAGGCTGGCCTCAGATTTTCCCTTAATAAGATTTTATGAAAGAAGATTATATAAAAATATCTGCAAAGTTCAGGATGAAAGAGAATATCACCCAAGAATTTCTTCCAAGTACAAAGACAGTATTTAGACTTTTAAAAATCTAAGGAATGTAGCACATTTAAGCCCTTCTTGACAGCAAACAAAATCTTTCCTGATAATGAAATCTAGTCAATCAAGAAAAATATAGCAAAGAACTCAGGAATAGAAAACTATGGTAAAAGCACTGGTTATGAGCATTGAGTGTTAAGTATAAATGTGAAAAAATTCTGTACATTATAGTTATAGAAAAGAAGGAAAAAATATATCAGTGTTTGGATTTGTTGGGCAGAAGTTCACACAATCTCATATTTCATAGCAGGAGTTAATAGCCAATACGTAAAATTGAAATTTGTCACAGAAAATAAAACATATTATAACAACTTATAATATTTTATTTATGTTTTTATGTTAGAGGCATCTTTTCTAAAGTAGTATTTTTGTTTTTGAAGAAACATTTATTTAAAGTTTAATAATTTCTTCTGTTTTACTTCTATTTTTGTTGTTTCTGACATTTAAATAGAATCATATTTCATGTTTTAGTTACAATGGGAATATTGAGAAATTTAAGAACAATGATTTCTGCCCAACTTTTTATCTCTCCATTTGTCTATCATTGTAACAGCCCTTCTGTCCATGAAGAGTTGATTGAGATGATATTCACCAAATATTGTTAAAAGCTTGTTCTAGGAGGTAAGACATTGAGTGGTTTTTCTACTTTTCAGTATCTTTGCTTCTTTTAAACTATTCATCTGTTATAAAAATATTTTCTTAAAAATTAAAATCCATGGGGCCGAGCCCTTGGCACACTCGGGAGAGTGTGGCACTGGGAGCGCAGCAGCGCTCCCGCCGCAGTTTCGGATCCTATATAGGGATGGCCGATGAGCTCACTGGCTGAGCGTGGTGTGGCCGGTCTCAAAAAGGACAAAAAAAAAAAAAAAAAAAATTAAAATCCATAATAAAAAAATAAAATTAAAATCCAGAAATTTAAAATATTGTTACTGATGGGTATAACATGGATTTTAATTCAGCTATTGTTTTTGGTTTTAAATATTGATTTTTAAAGATAAAAATTACTACAATTAAAATTTAAGTTGTATTTGATGTGTTGACTGATTTTTTTTTAAATTTCACCTACTGTTTCTTAATTGTGTACACCTGGTATTTTTCATTGCTGTTCTATTAGACTTTACTGCAAAGTCTTTTTGTGGTTTCCAACTCCATCTTTCAGTTAACTTCCATAAACGTCTCTTAAGCTGACTTCCTCATTCGTCATAGCTAGTCACCATAGCTAAATAGCTGTACTTTATTATTAGCTCAGGGTGTTCTGATTGGCATTACAGCCTTTGTTTTCACTCTTTCCTGGGTATAAAATTAGGCCTAGATTGTCAGTCATGTATTGAAATCTGTTTCTTTCTCTAACCGTGACGCAATCTTTAACCCCAAAATGTACAGAACAGCCTATTCTTCATTCACAATAAAAAATTTAATTAGATATTTCAGAATTTTAGAGACATTACAACTATATCTGTTGTAAACAGAAGCAGTAAAATTTTCAAAATGTTGACAATTATTATTATCCTTCACATGAAACATTATCATTAGACATATTATTTTTTAAAAAGACTGTCAAAATCTATCATTATTTCCCACCCTAAACTCACATTTTGTCACTTATCTTCTATATGCAAAACCTAGGAGTATATTCCTCTAAATATTTTAAAATATGGTCAGAGTGTAAGAAGTGTAGCATGGTAAAAACAGCAAAAACTTTAAAAGCTGGGAGAGCAGACACTGAGTGCAGAATTTTTCACTTTCTAGTTCCGCGCACTTATCAAGCTGTTTAACTGGAATTTATTTTTTAATTTATTCATTTCTTTAAATTTTAACATATTGGTGGGGTACAGTGTGTTGTTCCAATACCTGCATATGCATTCATTTATTTTAATTGACACATAGTAACTGTACATTTTAGGAGGTACAGTAAGATGTTTCAGTATATGCACACTATGTGCAATCATCAAATTAGAATAACTGGCACATCCATCACCTCAGATTTATCATTTCTTTGTAGTAAAAACATTCAGAATTCTCTCTTCTTGCTACGTTGAAATATACAGAATATTAACTACAGCCACCATGTGCAGTGAAACACTGGAACTTATTCTTCCTATTTAACTGGAACTTTGCATGTTTTGACTAAGGTCTCCCCACCTTCTCCTTTTCCCTATCCTTCCCAGCTTCTGGTAACTGTTAGTCTACTCTTTCCTTCTGTGAGAACAACTTTTTTAGATTCCACAAGTGAGTGAGATCATGTGGTATTTGTCCTCTGTGTCGGGCTTATTTCACTTAACATAATGTCCTCAAGGCTCATCCATGTTGCTACAAATGACAGGATTTCATTCTTTTTTATGGCTGAATAGTATTTCATTGTGCAAATATTCCACATGTTCTTTCTCCATTCATTTGTTGATGGACAAGTATGCTGATTCTATACCTTGTGATCATGAATAGTACTGCAATAAATATAGCTGTGCAGATACCTCTTCAACATACTGATTTTATTTCCTTTGGATATATATCCACTAGTGGGATGGCTGGGTCATATGGGAGTCTATTTTTAGTTTTATCAGGAACACCCATACTGCTTTCCATAGTGGCTGTACTAATTCACATTCCCACCAACTGTGTAAGAGTTCCCCTTTCTTCACATCCTTAAGAGCATTTATTTTTTGTTATTGTTGTTGTTGTTTTGATAATAGCCATTCTAACTGGCATAGTTTTGATATGGATAGTGATGTTGAACATGTTTTATATACCTGTTGGCCTTCTTTATGTCTTCTTTTGAAAAATGTCAATTTCAATTTAGTTGACTGCAGCCACTGCTGCTGCCAGTAGCCATCCACACTGGCACTGTAGCACCAGCCAGACCAGCCATGCACAGGATTCCTGCCCACACCACTGCACCGTCCAGTCCGCCCATGTGTGGGGCCCCTCCCACAGCCACTTTAGTGCAGCAGCCATTGCCAGTGGCTATCAATATTGCGACCCCAGCCAGACTAGCCATGCACGGTACCCCTGCCCAAACCACCTCACCGAACAGCCTAGCTGTTTGTGGGACCCCCTATGTAGTTGTGTGCAGTGAGGCTGCTGTCATAGCCATCTTACCAGCTATATCAGCTGGTCACAGGAACCCCTGCTGACACTGAAGTAGTAGACACCATGGCTTAGAGTGGGAACTCATGCTGCTGCTGCCAGCATCACACTCCCACAGCTGTCAATGCTACCACTGCACCAGTCAGACTAGCTACATGTGAGATCTTTTCCCACACCAGTACACCATTCAGCACCAGTTGCACGTGGGAACCTCTGCCAAGCTACTGCACAAGCCAACCTGGCTACATGTGACCCCTGTCATAGCTTCCTGCAGCACAGCTGCCATGGCCACCATCACACCAGCCAGATCAGCAATGTATGGAATCCCCACCCAGGCTGCCACATCAGGCAGGCCAGCTGTGGGCAGGGCCCCAGCTGCTACCACTTGCAGCATGGCTCTTGCCACTGGCACCACTTTTTTTTTTTGGCATCCATATACACTGCAACCACAGATGCTATGCCAGTTGGACTGGCTGTGTGCAGGACTCACCACCACCACCATGCATTGACACAAGAAGGGTCATCAAATGGAGCTGCCTGAAGGAGGTAAGCCAGCTCGAACCTGCACCCCAGTATCCAAACCCACGTGGAGAATAATACCCCATGTACAGCATGGACAACTGCTTCTAACCAGGAAGAGATATCCACAGAGAACACAGAGAATACAGAAACCAAGGATAGTAAAATGGTATACAGAAGAAAATTCCCATCCCCCAACCAAGGGAAATGAGGACCCAGGAGAAGCCTTGGCCCATAAGAACAAGGAAAGATAAACCTCACCCATGGTCACCCATTTGATCTGAGGAGATCCAATACACCACAGTGCACTCACCAGGGTCACAGGGCACTAGATAGAGAGCCAACAAGTCTGCCGAGGGTCACCCGCCCCAGCTAAAAAGTGACAAGGCACCCAGGCACTTCACCCAAGATCTCACCCAAGAGCTCACTCAGACTCTCGACATCCAAACACAGTGTCACTAACCTCAGCAAGAAATTGCTAAGTGCCACAGTGACTACACCATGGAGGCACTCACACACAACTCTGATATTGAATATGGCAGAAATACCCACACAAAGACTACACTGCTGCACCTTCCTGGAACTGATACTAAAACACCCTACTCAAAGGTTAATACAAAATACCTTTGCAGGAAGGAGTCTCTTTCCTCAAAGACCACTCCAGAGAGTAGAAGAAGCAACCATTCTACCAGATGACTAGACATCCATGCAGAGAAACTTAAAATATGAAAAAGCAAGAAAATATGCCACCAGCAAAGGAATATAATAGTTCTCAAGTGTCAGACCTCACAGAGCAGGAAAACCTTGAAATGTCTGAAAAGGAATTCTGAGTAACAATCTTAAAGAAACTCTGTGAGAAAAAAGAAAATTCAGTTAGACAACACAATGAAATGAGAAAAACAATGTAGGACTTGAAGGAGGAAATTTATAAGTAGATAAATCCTGTTAAGAAAACAAAGAATGTGGCAGAACCCCTGGAACTGAAAGACTCACTCAGTGAAATATAAAAAAGAATTGAGAGCATAAGCAACAGGTTAGAGCAAGTGGAAAAAACAATTTCTGATCTCAAAGACAGTCTTTTTGAAATGATCCAAGCAAACAAACAACCAAAACAAACAAACAAAAACGGAAAGAAAAAAAATTTTTTAAAATGAAGAAATTCTAAGAGAGCTAGCAGATCACCTTAAGTGAACAAACATTCAAGTCATGGGTGTTTGGGGGGCAGGAGTGGGTGGTGAGAAAGGAAAAGACATTGAAAACAGATTCAAAGAAACAATAGAAAACTTGCCAGGTATTGGTAGAGGTACTGACCTCCAGATCCAAGAGGCTCAAAGGTCCCCAAACAGATTCAAATCAAAAAGATCCTCTCCAAAACATAGTCAAACTTGAAAACTCAAAGACAAAGAGAGAATCCTAAAAAACAGCAAGACCAAAACATCAGGTCACCCATAAGGGAGTCCCCAGCAGACTACCAGTAGACTTCACAACAGAAACTCTACAGGCTAGAAGAGATTTGGAAGATATATTCAAAGCACTAAAAGAAAAAAACTGCCGGCCAAGAATACTATACCCAGCAAGGATAACCTTCAGAAATGAGGGGGAAATAGCATATTTCCCAAACAAAAGCTGCAGTAGTTCACCACCACACAACCAGCTCTACAAGAAATCCTTAAAGGAGTCCTGCACCAGGAACTGCAAAAATGATAATCACCACCATGAATACTAGAGAAAAAATGAACAGTAGTAGTAGAGCAGATATGCAAACAAGAAAGAAAACAACTTTTTCTTAAAAAAATCCACGAATACTTAAGACAAACAATAAAAGGGGAAGAAAGGAACAAAGGAACAAAATTTAAATTAACCATACTAAAAGTAATTAAATGTCAGAAGTGAGACAACACCTGTAGAGCTAGGGCTAGGTCCTGGAACTCACAAATCCCTAGAGCTCATTCACAAACCCTTCACATGCAGGTCTACGAGCTAGGTAACTGGATAAAAGGTCCTTGGAGCCTTGGTTGAAGAAGGAATAGTCTTTATTCAGCACACACAACACTAATACCTAAGCAGTCCAAAGAGAAACTCCAAAACTCAACTGCTACTGGCAAAGTCCAAAGAAAAACTGAGCAGCTGCCAGGAGAGTAAACACACTCTATTTTTAGACTCTAGCTCTGCTAGCCAGTGCTGCTTCCCAAACTCGGGAACACACAATAGCAACAAAACTAAAAAGATACACTGGTGCACATGAGCACTACCTCCACCCACACCACTTGTTTACAAAGAATTAAGAATGTGCTGCTCGACCCCCAACCAGACCTGAGCCTAGGGAGCCTGACTAAATTATCCTATTTTCCCCACAATACCTTTCAGTAACAAATCTAAATGTAAACGGATTAAATTCTACACTCAAAAGACACAGACTTACCAGTTGGATTTCAAAGCTATATCCAATTACATGCTATCTACAAGTCTCACTGAACTAGTAAAGAACACAAAGACTAACAGCACAAGGATAGAAAAAGATATAACATGTAAAAGAAAAGAAAAAGAAAAAGATGAGCAGGAGTAGCTATTCTTATATTGGATAAAATAGACTTTAAACCAAATATCATGAAAAGAGACAATAAGGCTATTATATAATGATAAAAGGATCTATTCAGCACAAAGACATAATCACAAATATATAAGCACCTAACACTGAAGCAGAAACCAGATACATAAAGCAAACACTATTAGTCTTAAAGAAAGAGATAGACCCCAGTACTGTAATAGTTGGGGACCTGAACACACCTCTCTCAGCATTGGACAGATCATGTAGACAACAAATCAACAGAGAAACACAGGATTTAAACTACACTTTAGACCAATTGGACTTGGCAGATACCTACAAAACATTTCATCCAACCACTACAGAATATACATTCTTCTCATCAGCACATGGAACACTCTCCAGTACAGACCACATGACAGATTACAAATCAAGTCTCAAAAAATTTTTAAAAATTGAAATTATTTCAAGTATCTTTTCAGACCACAATGGATTAAACCTAGAAATTAATAACAAGCAAAACTATTCAAACACATGGAAATTAAACAACATGCTCTTGACTGACACATGTGTCCAAGAAGAAATTAAATAAGAAACAAAATATTTCTTGACATTAATGAAAATAAAGACACATCATACCAAAACCTGTGAGATTCAGCAAAAGCAGTGCTAAAAGGGAAGCTTATTGTAATACATTCTTGCATCAAAAGGATAGAAAGATTTCAAATAAACGACCTAACACTATACCTCAAAGAACTAGAAAAACAAGAAAAATCTGATCTCAAAATTACTAGACAGAAAGAAATAATTAGAATCAGAGCAGAACTAAATGAAGCAGAGACTCAAAAGAACAACACATAAGATAAATTAAACAAAAGTTGGTTTTTTGAGAAGATAAACAAAATGGAGAAACCATTAGGTAGACTGACTAAAGAAGGAAGAGAGAAGATCCAGATAACAAAAAACAGAAATGAAAGAGGAGACATTACAACCAATACCACAGAAATACAAAGAACCTTTAGAGACTATTATAATTATATGTTAACAAATTTGAAAACATGAAGAAAATAGAAAAATTTCTGAACATACTAATTACCAAGACTGAGCTGAAAAGACATAGAAGATCCAAACAGACCAAAGACAATCAATAATATTGAAGCAGTAATAATCAGCAATTACCCAAAAAAGAAAAGCCCAGATACAGATGGCTTTACTGCTGAATTCAAAGAAACCTTTAAAGAAGAATTAATATCAGTTCTCTTCAAACTATTCCAAAGAATTGAAACAGAGGCCATTCTCACAAACTTATTCTATAAGGTCAGCATCACACTGATACCAAAACCAGACAAAGATACAACAACGAAAAAAAAAAAAAGAAAGAAAGAAAAAGAAAGCTATATGCCAATATCTTCGATGAACATAGATGCAAAAATCCTCAACATAATAGTAGCAATCAAAATACAGCAAAACTGTCAAAAAAATTATGCACCATGATCAAATGGGTTTCATCCCAGAGATGAAAGAATGATTCAACATATGCAAATCAATGCATGTGATAAATCACATCTACAAAATCAAGGACAAAAACCACATGGTTATCTCAATAGATGCAGAAAAAGCATCTGACAAATAAAGACCCTTTACAAATTAGTACAGAAGAAAAGTATCTCAACACAATGAAAGTCATATATGACAAACCCACTGCCAATATCATCCTTTCAGCATTTCCCCTAAGAACAAGTACAAGGATGCCCACTCTCACCACTCCTATTTAACATAGTATTGGAAATACTAGCTAGAGCCATCAGGCAAGAGAAAGAAATAAAGAGCATCCAGATTGGAAAAGAAGAATTCAAACTGTCCCTGTTTGCTGATAACATGATCTTATAAACAGAAAAACCTAAAGATTGTACAAAAAAACCTCTTAGAACTGATAAACAATGTCAGCAAAGTTGCAGGATACAAAATCAACACACAAAAATCAATAGTATTTTTGGACTCCAATAACCAACTAGCAGGAAAAAAAAAAATCAAGAAAGCTAGCACATTTACAATACTCACAAAAAAATAAAATACCTGGAAATCAATTTAACTAAGAGACAAAAGATCTCTACAATGTGAACTACAAATCACTGCTGAAAATAATTAAAGAGAACACAAAAAGATGAAACGACATTCTATGTTGTTTGATTTGAAGAATTAACATTGTGAAAATGTCCATACTACTCAAAATGATCTACAGGTTCAATGCAATCCCCATCAAAATACCAATAACATTCTTCACAGAAATAGAAAAAAACAATCCTAACATTCATATGGAACAACAAAACACCCTGAATAGCAAAGCAATCCTGAGCAAATAAATAAATAAATAAATAAAGCCAGAGGCATTGCACCACCTTACTTCAAATTATCCTACCAAGCTAGAGTAACTTGCCTGGTGTTGGTGTAAAAAACAGACACATGGACTGATGTGATAGAATAGGGAACCCAGAAATAAACCCACATATTTACAACCAACTAATCTTTGACAAAGGTACCAAGAATACATATTGGGGAAGATTACCTCTTCAATAAATGGTGCTGGGAGAACTTGACATCAATGTGCAGAAGAAATAAATTAGGTCTGTATACCTCTTGCCGTATACCCAAATCAACTCAAGATGGTTTAAAGCCTTAAGTATAAGGTCTGAATCTATGTAACTCCTACAGGAAAACATAGAGTAAACTCTTCAGGGTGTAGGACTGGATAAAGACTTTATAAATAAGGCCCCAAAAGCATAGGCAACAAAAGAGAAAAATAAACAAATGGGATATATCAAACTATAGAGCTTCTGCACAGCAATGAAACAGTTAACAGAGTGAAAAGAGGATGTACAGAATAGGAGAAAATATTTGCAAACTATTCATTCAACAAGGGATTAATAACCAGAATATACAAGAAACATAAACAACTTTACAGTAAAAAAAAAAAACAAACAAGTAACTGATTGAAAAATGGGCAAAGGAGCTGAATAGGCATTTATTAAAGGAAGATATACATATGGCCATCAGACACATGAAAAAATGCTCAACATCACTAAGCATCAGAGAAATGCAGATCAAAACCACATTGAGATATTATGTCATCCCAGTTAGACTGGCTATTATCAAAAAGACAAGGAATAACAAATGCTGCCAAAGATAGGGAGAAAGGGGAACACTTCTACACTGTTGGTTGGACTTTAAAGTAGTACAGCCATTATGG
>NW_007731282.1:37331-39443 GCF_000696425.1 Galeopterus variegatus | reverse complement strand
TGCTTATCCTGATTTGATCACCACATATTGTACACAAGTATTGATATTCAAATCAGTGCCCCATTAATATGTATAATCAATTATGTTTCAATTTAAAAAATTTCAACAAAATTTTAAAACAAATAATATTGGACTTCCAAGAAAAATAAAATAAAATAAAATAAAATAAAATGTCTATTCAGATCTTTTGCCCTTCTTTTAATTGGATTATTTGTGGTTTTTTGGTTATTGAGTTGAGTTCCTTATAGATTATGGAGGGTGGGGGGAAAGCCCCGTGTCAGATGCATAGTTCGCAAATATTTTCTCCCATTTGTAGATTGTCTCTTTGCTCTGTTGATTGTTTCCTTTGCTATGAAGAAGCTTTTTAGTTTGATGTAATCCCATTCGTCTATTTTTGCTGTAGTTATTTGTGCTTTTGAGATCTTATTTGAAAAATCCTTGCCCAGACAAATGTAATGAACTGTTTTCCTGTGTTTTCTTCTAGTAGTTTCATACTTTCAGGTCTTACATTTAGGTGTTTAACCCATTGTGAGTTGACTTTTGTAAAAAATAGGGGTCTAGTTTCATTCTGCATGTGACTACCCAGTTTTCCCAGAACCACTTATTAAAGGGACTATCCTTTCCCCAGTGTGTGTTCTAGTTGGCCTTTGTCTAAGATCAGTTGGCTGTGTGTAGAATGTAAATAAGTGTGTCACTTAGTGGTTAGTATTATTTATTGGGGTAAGAAGCACCGTCATTTAAATTAGCCTTAAATCCTGTTTCCTGCTTCTGCTTTTCTGATCTGCTCACCTGCTATCCTGATTATCTCTTGATAATCAGGTGTGCTGCAATGGATACCCAGGTCTCTGTTATTCTGAATACTTATTTCTATATAGTCCCTTGTATTTTTTTGTTTGTTTGTTTGTTTGTTTGTTTGTTTTGGGGGGGGGCGTTGCACTAGTTTCAAACACCTGTACGTGACTTTCTTCCTTTTCCCAATTTACAGGCACTCATTCATCATACATTTACAGATTTTGGTGTAATCCAAGTTCATTTCATAATCTGCACTTTNAACAAGTAACTGATTGAAAAATGGGCAAAGGAGCTGAATAGGCATTTATTAAAGGAAGATATACATATGGCCATCAGACACATGAAAAAATGCTCAACATCACTAAGCATCAGAGAAATGCAGATCAAAACCACATTGAGATATCATGTCATCCCAGTTAGACTGGCTATTATCAAAAAGACAAGGAATAACAAATGCTGCCAAAGATGGGGAGAAAGGGGAACACTTCTACACTGTTGGTTGGACTTTAAAGTAGTACAGCCATTATGGAAAACAGTATGGAGGTTCCTCAAACAACTACAGGTAGAACTCTCATATGATCAAGCAATCCCACTGCTGGGTATATACCAGGAAATGGCAATCATCATGTCAAAAGGATACCTGCACTCCCATGTTGATTGCAGCTCTATTTACAGTAGCCAAGAGTTGGTACCAGCCTAAATGTCCATCAGCAGGGAACTGGATAAAGAAAAGTGCTCAATGGAATACTACTTGGCCATAAAAAAAAATGAAATTCTGCTATTTGCAGAAATATGGATGAACTTAGTGAAAAATATATGAAGTGAAATAAGCTAGGGAAAAAGAAAAATAGTGCGTGTCCTCATTCATAAGTGGGAAGAACAAAAGAGTGAGAGAGAGAGAGAGAGAGAGAGAGGAAGATAGAATTAGAATTATAGGTTGAACTTTTAAAAAAAGAGGACTGTGATTATTAGAGGTGGGAAGGGGGATTAGGAGAGGGGTTAGTGAGAAATTGGTTAAGGGTCACAAAGATTGATTATGTTTTATAAACATGAGTATATTGCTTATCCTGATTTGATCACCACATATTGTACACAAGTATTGATATTCAAATCAGTGCCCATTAATATGTATAATCAATTATGTTTCAATTTAAAAAAATTTCAACAAAATTTTAAAACAAATAATATTGGACTTCCAAGAAAAATAAAATAAAATAAAATAAAATGTCTATTCAGATCTTTTGCCCTTCTTTTAATTAGATTATTTGTGGTTTTTTGGTTATTGAGTTGAGTTCCTTATAGATTATGGAGGGTGGGGGG
>NW_007731282.1:29114-37231 GCF_000696425.1 Galeopterus variegatus | reverse complement strand
GTTTGTTTGTTTGTTTGTTTGTTTTGGGGGGGGGCGTTGCACTAGTTTCAAACACCTGTACGTGACTTTCTTCCTTTTCCCAATTTACAGGCACTCATTCATCATACATTTACAGATTTTGGTGTAATCCAAGTTCATTTCATAATCTGCACTTTTGGTCATGGTTCATGTTCTCAGTTACCCCTAACACCTGTTACTATATAGAACTCTCAGGAAAAAACTAACCTGCAAGCATTGACTATTACATTGCATTGGAAAAATATTTCCACTGTATACTCTGTTGCATCTCCTTAACTGATGTTGATATTTAATACAAATTTTATATATTTAAAATATTAAAAATGAATTAGTCATATATCAAATCCAAAAAGGCCAGTAGACCATAGACAGGAGGCACTGCAAAGGCTTTGGAGCCTATTAATATTCAGGAATGTGAAATGAGAACTAGTCGACCTGAGGCCATGTTGTTGATGAGAGACTACCGTAACTCCCTTATAGAGACAAAGGTGTATTGGTGTTTTGTGAAATCTCTTTGCAGTGATTATCCCAGAGCACTGAGCTGAGAGAAATTAAAGAATTGCAATTCAAGGGCTCTACCAGGAATGAATTACTCATTGTAAATACTGATTAATTAATGGTTATTATAAATCATGGATACATGTCCTGATAGTAACTTTGGTGTGATGATTTTCAAGATAAAACTCCTCTAAATCATGTGTTTAATAGCTGTCTTTGATTAAACGAAGATTAATTTTTATCAGGTAAAGGAAGCAAATATGATTAGAAGAAGAGTCCCAAAACACTAAGCAGGTTTTAGTTTTAAAGATAAACATGAAAGTGCTTTGAAGACTGAGATTAAACTTAACTAGGTATGTTCATTTAGACATTGCTCCTGAACATAAAGGACAAAGCCTGAGTTTTTAAAGGTGGCAACAGAAGCATGTAACACATGTTGCAGATAATTGTAATGGCAGCTTATTTCACAAAAACTAATAATTGATCCAATTGTTCCAATTAAGACTTAATGAAACGCTAAGTTTCCGTGCAATATTGAATGGGAAAATTCATATGCAAAAGTCTATGTGCTATGAATGGCTAAAGCAAAATGATTAGAAAAGGGAAGCAGACACTTATTGAGGCTATGGATTTTTTTTTCACAGCTAAATATTGACGAAATATTTAAAAAGTCTATCATTTTATTGTTGCTAGGGTTGCCACAAAAAATATACCGTAAAGTGGGTGGTTTACACAACAGAAATTTATTTTCATACAGTTCTGGAGAATAGAAGTGTATGAAAGCATCCTATGCTATTATTCATTCTAAGAGAGATTCAGCCATGTCATGAGATGAGCCCAATATTTTCCAGAAATTGTAATCCTTAGTATCCCCAGCCACCCTCAGTCATCGGCTAGCCCATGAAAATGTGTAATACATTGCAAAGCCCAGCAGCTGGGGCCTTTGGTCAATAAATCTCCCTGATGTTGGAGGTCTACAAGGTACAATCACACTGGTCACGCACTGGTGCAGTCCTTATGCCACACATATCTACTTATCCAAAGAGATTCAGTGACAGCAATTCTGTGGTGACCTATCTTCCTTTCACTGAGGAGACATGAATCCTTGATTATCATACCCTTCTGAGTCTGTGGTGGGATAGAAAGTCCCAGCAGTTTATTCCATTAACCTTTGTCTTCTGAATTTCACCTGATGCACAGGAACCACAGCATCACCTTTGTTTTAGTTGAGTATCTTCACATCTGTGTTCATTAGAGATATTGATCTGTACTTCTCTTTTTTGTTGTATCTTTTTCTGGTTTTGGTATGAGGTTAATGGTTACCTCCTGGAATGAGTTTGGAAGAATTTCCTCCTCTTCAATTTGTGGAAGAGTTTAAGAAGAATTGATATTAGCTCTTCTTTAAGTGTTTGGCAGAATTTGGCAGATAAAGCCATCTGATCTTGAGGTTTTCTTTGTTGGGAGACTTTTTTATTACTGTTTCAATCTCATTAGTCACTACTCAATCTGTTAGGTTTTCTAGTTCTTCATGATTCAACCTAGGTAAATTATGTGTATCCAGGAATTTATCCATTTCTTCTAGGTTTTCCAGTTTGCTCACATACAGATGTTCGTGGTAGTCTCTTATGATCCTTTGTATTTCTGTGGTATCAGTTGTAATGGCTCCTCTTTCAGTTCTGATTTTATTTATTTGAGTCTTCTTTTTTTCTTCATTAGTCTATCTAAACAAATTTGTTTATCTGTTTCAAAAACCAACTCTTTGACAAGATTGGGTGCGTTCAGGTTGGTATGGTATAGACAAAACCAATTCTGTTTATTCCGTCTTGTGTATTTTTTTAAAATCTCTACTTAATTTATTTCTGCTTTGATGTTTGTTATTTCTCCCTTTGTACTGATTTTGGGTTTAGTTCCTAACTCCTTGAGGTATAACATTCGGTTGTTTACTTGAAGTCTTTCTTCTTTTTTTTTTTTGATGTAGGGACTTATTACTATATACTTCTCTTTTAGAACTGCTTTTGCAATGTAACTAATTTGTTGCCCTTTGATTAATTTCAAATTGGGAGAACTTTCTGTGGGGATAAGAACCTGAGCTCTGTGGTTGAGCTAAATTGCTGCCCTGCTGCTGATTCTCCGGATAAGGCTTTTTATGGAGTTTGGATTTAAATTGTTGGCATTTTAATCACTCTGTGTCTTATACATAAGGTCAGATACATATGTGCTGTGTGGAAATTCTGGCCTGTGACTTAGTCTTTCATGCAATCTGTTCCCCTTGCAGTTCTATTGCCCTGACCAGTCTCTATTCAGTGGGTCTGTGCTGGTCAGAAGGCAGATCAGCTACCTATGCTGTGCCCCAATATTCCCCAAGAAGGCCAGAGTCCCCCTGGCACATTCAAAATGCTTTCCATGGGGCATGTCATGCATGGTTCCCTCATGATGACTCACTGGCCTCTGGGTGGCTCCTTTCTCAGGATGCCTGTGGTCCCCCACTCTTATTTGGGTCCACAGGAACCCTGCTAGTGTTCTTACTGGTCTAGGAGCTGGTATGGTGCATTCTGAGGCCTTCTTTTCCCCTGCAGATTCCAGGCAACTTCATGCAAAGAATTCAGCTGTGGCTATTGCCAGCTCCTGCTCTGTGTGTTGCAGCTTCTTCCTGCCTGTCACAGGACCAGCCCTGAAGCAGCTGAGTCTCAGAATAGTTGGACTGATTCCTACTCCCTCTCACTGTGGCTTCTCCTATCTTCACAAATTCTGCGGGTGTCTCCTCCTCTACTCCCAAATTCTAGCAGTCCCAAGTTATCAATCTTTGTTTTTAAGTAGTTGTAAATGGATTGGTTGTGGGAGAGAGTGATGCTGGGGACTGTTTATCCCACCATCTTGATTGTCACTCTCTAGATTTATTGGTATTTGAGGATGGCTGACAAGGGGGGCTGGAATGTAAGATTAAACAAGCAAAAATGTGGCAGCTACCACAGGCTCAGAAGGGTATGATAATCAAGGATTCATGTCTCCTCAGTGAAAGGAAGATAGGTCACCACAGAATTGCTGTCACTGAACCTCTTTGGATAAGTAGATCTGTGTGGCACAAGGACTGGACCAGTGTGTGACCAGTGCGATTATACCTTGTAGACCTCCAACATCAGGGAGATTTATTGACCAAAGGCCCCAGCTGCTGGGCTTTGCAATGTATTACACATTTTCATGGGCTAGCCGATGACTGAGGGTGGCTGGGGATACTAAGGATTACAATTTCTGGAAAATATTGGGCTCATCTCATGACATGGCTGAATCTCTCTTAGACTGAATAATAGTCTAGGATGCTTTCATACACTTCAATCCCATTCTCCACACTCAGAATCAAACATACATCATGCTCTGATGGTTCTTGCTTCATGCCCATTTTCTTTCACAAGTGTTTCCCCAAATAAGATTCTTGCATGTTTAATATTGTCCTGCCACATTTGCTTCTCAGGGGACAATTGTGGCTTTTTGTTTGTTTGTTTTGTTTTTTGGCGATTGGCCAGTACGGAGATCCAAATCTATGACCTCAGTGTTATAAGGCTGCATTCTAACCAGCTGAGTAACTGGCCAGCCCAGTTGTGTTTTTTGTCTGGAGTTTTCCCAGTCTTTGCTTTAGTTAGTTTGAAGCTCTGTTAGATATACAAGTACTTAGGATTGTTTTGTCCTCATAATGATTTTCCACTTAACATTATGAAATGTTCCTTTTTATCAACCTTTGCTTGACATCTATTTTGGTCAGAACTCTTTTAATTACTATGTCTATATCCATCATTTTATTCCTAGCTTATTTTTGTCTTTATATTTAGAGGTGGTTGCTTTTGGAAAGCATAAAATTGGGTCTTGCTTTTTATCTATTATGACCATTACTGCCTATAATTTGAACTGTTAAGCCATTTTTATTTGAAGTGAGTATGAAACAGTTAAGTTTAAACCATCATCTTGGAATTTTTTTCTATTTGTGCCACCTGTTCTTTTTTCCCTCTTCCTCCCTTTTCTGCCTTCATTTGGAATGCTTCTTAACAATTCACTTTCATTTCCCTTATTGGCATATTATTTAAACCACTTTTTCCCCTTTTTTATTGTTGCATTAGGTGATAGTACACATTTTAAATTTATTGAAGCCTTACTTCAAACAATATTATACCACTCAAATAAAATATAGAAACCTTATAGAATACTTCTATCTCCATTCACCTGGCCTTGTCCTGCAATTGATCATATATTTCACTTCCACAAATGTTATAAATCTCATAATACTTTGTTATTTTTAGTATTTAAATAATTGATTTCATTCTAAAGTTATTTTAAAAATAAAAAAATTTTATTTACCAACATATTTGATATTTATGGTGCTTTTTATTCTTTGTGTGGAACTATATTTTCATCTGGTATCATTTTCCTTCCACTAAAAACCCTTTTAAACATTTGTTGTAAAGCAGGTCTGCTGCTGATGAATTTTCCAAACTTTTTGTAATTTAAATAATTTTTATTACACCTTCATTTTTGAAAGATATTTTCACTGGATGTAGAATTTTAGGTTACATATTTTTCTTTTTTCAATATTTTAAATTAATATTTCATTGCCTTCTAGCTAACACTTAAAAAAAAGTCAGCTGTTATTCTTATATTTGTTACTTTAAGTATAATGTTTCATTTTCTCCCTGGAGAAAATTTTTATTTAAAATTTTTATTTTTATTACTAATATTATACAGTCTGATTATGAAGTACCCTGTTGTAGTAATCATCATATTCGTTGTGCTCAGGGTTTGCTGAAATTCTTGTATCTGTGTGTTCATAGTTTTCATCAAATTTAAAAAACATGTATTATTTCCTAAAAAGTTTTTCTGGTCTCCTCTTCTTTTGAGATTCTACTCACTCTTGATACATCTTCCTTAAATTTTTCTCACAAATCATTTTTTGATCTGTTATTTACGTTCTGTCTTTATTCATGCTATCTTTCACTTTTGATAATTTCCATTGCTCTGTCTGCAAGTTTTGGTTGGATTAAGGTGTTTAAAATATGAGGGTTGAATGTATTTGTAGACTATTTTTTCAAATAGATTTATAGGAAATAGTATATATATTAAGAAACTCAAAGATAATAAAAGAATTTTATGATTTATGATATTTCAGTATGTTTCTGGCCAGAGAAAAAGACTAGATGAGAGAGAGAGAAAGAGAGAGAAACCAAAAATTCACAATGAGTACTTTTCAAAAAGAAACAGTGTATTCGCGAATATAGGTGCAAACATTAGCACTAAGAAGGAAACATGTAACAATTTATCTTCTAGCTAATAAACAGAAACAGAATCTTTTAGACCAGGCACAACACAACAGTATATAAACAATAAATTACATGGTTTTCTATACTAGTTCTTCTGTATCTCTATTGAAGTATCATAAAGTTAATTTAACGGAAAAAAGTGCACTTGGAATATTTTCTTCAAAATGAAATACTGTGGACTCTGAAATGAAATCACAAATGAACAAGGTTATTAGCAGAAATATAAAATAAAATATAAAATTTTATATAAAATTAATACAAAATATAAAATCAGACAAATATTAAAAACTGCCTGAGACCAATATCTATATGAAACAATGTTGGTCAAATTAATTTGAGAAGATCTTTGTTTTGTTTATTGAGAAAACTCCGAAAATTTTAATATAAAATTTAATATAAAATACTGAAATACGTAGAAAATTACAGAAATTAATATTACAGACACTCATATACCATGACCATATATATAGCAGAAACTTCTGAAAATTCTTTAGTTGTAATATAGTTTAATTAATTATTTGTTATCTTTGTTAGATTGCTAATTTACAAGTGGTCATTTACCTGTCATTGGAATATTGCCCATTACACATAGGTTGCATTAGACATATAAACCATGCCCTTAATAAAATGGCATAATTGTTCTCCAATAAACGAAAATAGTCTAAAATAGATTAAAAACTGTAATGGTGATAATTGCAAATAAATACTAAACAGAAGGTGGTCTATGTGACAAATGGTGGGGTCTATCAGAGGAAGTTTAATATTAACATTATATTCACATTCAAAGATATAAATTGAGATTACATTGAGAGTTTAATTTGCAGAATTTTGTACTTGCTGAGAAATTCAGAGATTTTTACCATAACATTTCTGTATATACATTCACAAATTGTTCTTTCATTCAGAAGGGTCTCTGTCATCCAGACACTCCTCATCTCACCCCATGCTTCACTTTACCTAAATAAAGCATTAGTCCAAAGGAGTCAGAAATAATGCTTACCCCTCTCAATAGAGCCATTCATTGTGTAAACACACAATAATTAAACAGAATAATTAGTTACTAGATTATTAACTAAATTGCGATTTCAAAACAATTGACTGTGTGAGAAGAGAGATTTAGAGAAGAGAAAAATAACAAGACAGAGGCATGTAAAATGGATTCATAATAAAGAACAAGTCAATGCCTAGGTAAGAACAATAAACTGACATTTTAAAATAATGATTTTTACCATTTATGCTTGGGTACACATATGAAGCTAGCTTTGTTTCTAGGCTATGGAATTTTGGGCACCATAAGTCCTTAGTAATTTTATATTGTGTGTCTTTCCTTTCTTTTGCCTTCTAAATCATTAGTTTTGAAATATATTTCACATAATTTATATGTATGAAGATAAAGTATATAATGGCTAAATTAGTTTTATCATTACTTTAAAGAATTTCTAGGCTAATATTCTTGTTTTAGAGATGACATTAATTCTTTATAATAAATAATGTTCCTAAGGGAACTTAGATTTTGATGCTATTTTTAGAAAATATATTTATGAGTTTTATTACATTTTGAATAAAATTGTTACAGTAATGAAATCTCTTACCAGGTATGTTTTGAAATTTAGAAATTCTCAGATTATAGGAAGATAATACGACGCATATATAGTACAATTTATAGACTAGTGTATACGGTGCACTTTCTTACATGACCAGTGGAGTTAGGAGTAGTGGCTCATAATCAAAAACCTTAACACTTCCATCAGAAGATGGGTGAATATTCAAACTAAATGGCATAAGGACCACAATTAACCTCATATATCTTCAGGTCAGGATCAACTAAATGAGATCAAGTCAGATCACATTTTGCTTCCACATGAGTTAACAAAAAAATTACATGAAGAACTATCTGGACTTCATAAAATTAAATATTTTGTGCCAAAACAGGACAAAACAAAACAAACAAAGCAAGCTTATATTTATCTAAGTGCAATTATTTTTACTTATTTCTAAATACAGATTTTCTCATTTACTGTGTAATCATGTTCACTCAACTTTTTTGAACTTGTTTCCTGGTCTATTTCAGTTATCTTAACACTTTAATTCTCTTTCCAGCAACGTTATTCCTGCAATTAAATCTTCTTAAAACATTTAAAAAAAAAGAGAGACTGCACTATCTTGAAATTTCAGTAATAACAATAAAACATAAACATAACTTTCATTAAGATAGTATTAGGCGCTCCTGCCGAGGGTTCGGATCCCACATACAGACTGGTTCCCGCTCACTGGCTGAGCGAGGTGCGGGGGCAACAC
>NW_007731282.1:8850-28114 GCF_000696425.1 Galeopterus variegatus | reverse complement strand
GACACTGAGGGTTGCGATCCATTGCCGGACACGAAAAAAGACAAAAAAAAAAAAAAAAGATAGTATTAAATAAGATTTTCAAGTGCTTCTGAATCAGTGTTTATTGAATCTTCTAGGGGAAAAAAGGACATTTGCAAATAAAAATTAAGAATAATACATTTGAAATATATTGTGTATATATGTACATGCATACAAGCTTGTATGTCTGTATGTGTACCTGAAAGGATAGTGTGAAAATGTTTTGACACTTTCCAACATGTTTAGAGAGAAAACTATTTCATTAAGTTAGAAATTTTACCTTGCCCATTGTTATAGGCTGTGTTCCACATGAAGCAGATCTTGAGAAGAGCTTTGTATACAGGACTATGATTAGGGAGCACTCTCCTAGAATTGGTACCTGGTCAAGGAATTGGATGAAGAAGTTATTTTTGGCCAAGAGCAAGCCCTGGAAGAGGAACTCATCTTAGAGTTGTCAACTGCCAGCAATACAAGGCTGGGAAAATAAGTGTTTTAATTCCAGAGGTCAGGGTCCATTTGTTTCAGATAATAACCTCATTTTGGAGGGGGGGGCAGAGTTGAAAGAGGAAGATTAATAAAATGCAATGCATCATCACCAGTAGAAGAAAAACATTTCTTCTCTGCACTCACAACACTTCTTATACCAAATGTGTGGGCTTTTTCCACATCAAGCAATTCTCCAATTCTCCAAGGACACCAACCTGATGTCCTACAATTCAATTCAATTCTGACACAATATCTGGAGTTAGCATCAGATCCCACAAGTTAAAGTCTCAGTCCCACAGCAGTGGACCCACCTCAGATGCCAATCACAAGTCCAGGCCTCCTTTCTGATTTCTGATGTACTGGCTATAAATCAGCAATTCCCACAACCCTCTCCTAGAGTTCTATAATTTGCTAGAATGGCTACCAGAACTCAAGAACACAGTTTACTTACTAGATTATTGGTTTGTTATGAAAGGATGTCAACGTGGAAAAAACTCCAGAGGCACTGATAAAATATCAGAGAGTTTATCTGAACCAATGTGAATGACTGCAGCTTGGGGAAACAACACCAGGTTTCCTTGGGAAGTGCTTTCCAAAGGGCCAGCATTTTTATGATCACAGAAAAGTGAAGAACAAAGGGGAGAAAAGGGAACAGCCCCTTAATCAGCACATTCGGTTTTTTATTGGTTAGATAGCATTGCATAGACTAGCAATTGGTCTTTAGTTACATTTTAGGTACATCTATGTAAGTAAGGGTCACAAAGTCCATTTTCAGCATTCCTAAATTATCGCATAGCCTTTTAGGCATCAATAAGTCTGGTTTTAGGTTAAAAATAGTCTTGTGGTAACAATTCCAGAGTGTAGAGAAGTGACTGTTGCCCCATTTCAGACCCATAAGGCTTTCAAGAATTTAGCTGATCTCAGTTAGAGCAGGTTTCTGGTTTATCAAGGATAAATCTCAGGAACAGCCAGATGGAAGAGATGCATAGGGCGAAGTATGGGAGAGGTATTCAGAGCTTCTGTGCTTTCTCCTGCTGCACCACCAACCCAGTATTTACATGTGTTCCCCAACCCAAAAGCTCTCCAAACTCCTTTAGTTAGGGTATATATGGAGGCTTCACCACAAAGCCATGATTGATTAAATCATTGGACATTGGTGACTGAACTCAACCTCCAGCCCCTCTCCCTTTCTTGAGGCAGGATGGAGAGCTGAAAATTCCAACCCTCTAATCACTTTTGGTTCCCCCAGCAACCTGCCCCCATCCTTAGAAGCTTTCCAAAAGTCACCTTATTAATATAAACTCAGGTGTGATTGAAAGGGGCTTGTTACGAATAACAAAAACCAAAGGAAGCTTCTCTCATCTTTACAGCTTCAGACTATTTCAGTACATCAGGAACTGCTGAACATAAACCAAATATTGTAACGAAAATGCTCCCATTGCTCTGATCACTTAGGAAATTGCAAAAGTTATAGTAGCTCTGGCCAGGCACCTGGGACAAAAAACAAAATATATATATTTTATTATATCACAATATCATACCCTGATACTACAGAAGATATTTGGGGTTTTAAATCACATTTATTATCCCCCTCATCCATCACTCATTTCTTCTTCCCCTTCTCCTTAGATAGCACCTTTGCTCATCCAGGTGGCTTACCTATTAGAGTGACACAATTCTAACCGCTGAGAAGTCTTAATTTCTGTACACCATGCTCTTCTCAAGCTGGTTGAAATTTATGTCCATTTATTTGCGAAATAGGGCGAGTGAATAACCAGGGACACCCCAAAAGATCCACTAGGTAATAAAAGGCCTTCCTCTCTGCCTTCATTGTGTAAAGCATTTCTGCCCGATCAGGGTTATGTATCTCTGCTAGGATTTTGGCTCCTCTTCATGTCTGCTCCTCATTGGGCATCAGGACTCTGAAATGACTAGAGAGTGGCTTATCTAATGGTTTAATGGAATTCTTGCTCTGCCCCTTGTCAGAGGCATCTGTACTCTAGGATACAGCACCTGTGAACCTGTGGGGCTCAGCATCATAATGATGGGAAGACAAATTCCCTAAAGGAATCACAGGAATTAATGGTAAGAGGCTTAGTCCTGCTTTCATCTTTTTACCTATTGTCAACAAAGCCTTTTCTTTTGCTCTTGTAGGCCAGCAGCTTTTGGGTTGTGTGATATATTACGAGATTAAGAGATTACATACCATGTACCCCTGCCATATCTACTTTTCTGGAAAGTAGGTTTCACAGTTTAATGTATTATTATGTGGAATCCCAAACTGGATATATTCAAACTTTTAAGCTCTCGGATAGTGTAATGGTTAAGGCCCTGGAGATAGGAAAGTCAAATTCATGCCTAGAATAGGCATAGATCACAGTCAATATGAATCCCTGCCTCTTCTGGAGTGGATGGGGTGCAAAAGAGTCAACTTGTCACCAAGGGGCTGGTTGATTTCTTTAAGGGGAGGTGCCACACTGGGAGATCAGCATAGGTCTCTGCTGCTGGCAGGTTGGACTCTGCAATGGCAGTAATGAGGTCAGCCTTAGTGAGTGGGAGCCTATGCTGCTAAGCCTATGCTTGGCTTTAATTTCTGGTATTTTGGCCAAGTCAGGATCTGCTATAGCTTGATCTTAAATATATCGCTTTCACTTCATGATGAAATACTGCTGCATTCACACAGATGTATGGCTTGAAAGAAAAGATAATATCTGTATCATTTTCAGCTGCTCAGCTCAAATTGTTACTTGGTGTCCTATTCCTTTGGCAAATAATTATTCAAAATTTGATAACATTTAATGATTTATTTAACATTTAACATTTAGTAATTTATTTAACATTTCTTTTGGCAAATAATTGTTCATGCTTTGAGAAACAGTTTCCTGCTGAGTCCTACAAGCAAGCAAGAAATACACAGTATATGCTGTTTCTTCTTTTGGGGCATATCACAGACACCATTATGCTTACAAATCTTTCACTGGTAGTATGATCTCAATTGCATCTGTTGAGAACTGAAACTACAGTTCAAGTGACAGTTCAGCTTTTCCTGCAGTGTGAAAAAGCAAGAACTCTTTTGTTCTGGGACACTTGAAACAGGCAGCCAGGCAGGTTCCTCAGTAGATATAAAGAGCAACACCACCAATGTGGTAAATGTTGCATCACAAATCTAAAAAGGACCAGCAAATAATGTAGCTATTTCTTAGTGGCAGCCAGCACAAGAGACAGAAACTCATTTTTCACTTCTGATAGGATAGGCTGCTGACATTGGACCACCAGAACATTCACCAAGGCAGCAAACCTCTGACTGTTTGGGGGTTTCTTCCTACTCTCAGGCATTTATATTTCTTACCTAGGTATGGAGAATAGCTACTACTTCTTAGATCACTGAAGCTTCTGAGCAAATTGTCATCAATACTGTGAAACATTATGATGACTATGGGATGGCCAAATTTTTTCAGAAGTAAATTATCAGAGTTATAAATTTTGCTTTACACTCAGAAACTACAGTAAAAACTGTTTTACATCTATTGCCTGTTAAAGTAACTATTATGAACTTGCCTCTTAAGATTAAGTGCTGCCACTGGCCTTTGCCATTTCTGAATGCTACCGGTGGTGGATTGTTATGGAAATAGCTCCCAATAAGTCACATCTCCTGTATCCATGTCTTTGTGTTTCCTTCCACATTGATGCTGAACTTGATCATTAGACTTTATTTTTTGGCCACTGGGAAATGAGCATGTAGGACAAGCAAAGGATTGAAAATCCCTGTGCTTTAGGGCTTGACTTCTTGTTTCTGAAAACTCTTTCATGACCATATGAAAAAGTCAGGTTAGGCACCTGGAAGATGAGAGCATCTGGAGAAAGGTTCTGGTACTTCCAGCTATCCCAATATTCTGGTAGAAATTCAGGCACATGCAAAGCCCGACCAAAAACCCTACGAAGGAAAAAAGAAGCATCTCAAGTGAACCCAGCCCAAACTGCAAACCCTCAGAATTATAAATAAGTAAATGATTGTTGTAGGTCCTGGAGTCTGGGGGTAGTTTTTAACGCAGAAAGAGTTAACCAACACAGATACTGGTGGCCAGAATTACAGATTATAATGAAAATCTAAAACATATGACATAGTCTGTGGAACAGGGTGGAAGGTAGAACCTGGGAAACTCAAGGAAATGGTTAGTGAGGGTGGAGAAAAGCGGCAAACAGCTAGTGAATGTTGAGAAATTTATGAGGAAATCACTATTGGAGGCTGGAAATACGGTAACTCATATAGTTTAAAAACAATTATCAAAATGTCACCTGTGGTAACTGGGAAAATATAAAAACATACCTAATAGCATGTGGATCTTGACTTCAAGCAAAAAATTTTAAAGTTTCTATCTACTTCTTTTCGCCTGTTTAATAAACAGGTATAGGTAAAGACATTAACTAAGAAAATAATTATTCTCTTTACAAGCAGAATTAAGAGAAAATACAGAAAAGTCAGGACTTGCTAGAATCTCTAGTACTTTTAAGCCAGAAAAAATTCTTGAAGAAAGAAACATCCTCATAGCAAATCAATTATGTGGCCATAAAACCCCTTTATTTAAGCTTTCCGAATGATTTTAAGAGGTGTCTAAGAGACCTTATCAGCTATACTAAAGGGTTCCTAACCATGCTCAAAGTAGAGAGACATCTGTTTCAGAAAGAATTAAGAATATGACATTTGGGTTATGAAGCAAACCACTTTAAAAGATTTAAATAAAACTAAAGAAAGGACATTCTTGGGGGGGAGGGGAGAGAGGGAGGAGGGAGGGAGGTGTCGGTGATGGGCCATAATAATCATATACAGTGTATATTGACAAAATAAAAATTTAACGAAAAAAAAAAAACTAAAAATTTTAAACAGAGTTGGACTGCCAAAGCACTATCAGCATAGAGTAAAGGAAGCAGAAATAGTTCAAAATAAATAGATCTCTGAAGTGCCAAAATAAGGAGTTTCTTTGGGCGAGATGTAGGTTGACAAAGTAGCTCATGTGCAAACGTGTCCTTTCTGATGCAAAAGGGAGAAAATCTCAGAAAACAGCTCCCTGTGTATAGAGTTGAGCTAAGCACCACAGAGAAAAAATAAATTAAGGAAGCACTCCCAGGAATAAGAAAGAAACGTCCCCTGCCCCTTGAGGAGAAGAATCTGACAACATGCACCTGGTCAGATTTCAGAATTGCTGCAAACCAGAAAGCGATGTGTGCCTTCAAATTCTCCTTTTTTGCGTAGCATTATTTATTGAAGTTAACCAGCCCTTGCCTCATCACAGCATGTGGAGTATTTGATGGAAAGTTAACTCATCTGTTTTCTTCATAATTCTTCAAATCAAGAGTAGCTGCACCAAGAATGTGTATTTCACTACAAGTCTTACTTTGGCCAACACAGTAGTAATATCCATGACTTAAGCAGAGGCTATAAAAGCATTTAAACATTGAGGCTTGCCCTCTCTTGATTTTGAGAACTGCTCCAAAAATATGTGAAAAGCCAAAGCTAGCCTCCTGGAGAATAAAAAAGCACCTAAAGAGAGTCAGCCATCCCTGTCATCCCAGCCATAATAGGTAATATCCAAATATATGAATGAGTCTAAACAGTATTTTGTGGAGCAGAGATGAACCTTTCCATCTCACTGTAGCTGAAGATTGACCTATAGGATTGTGAGCAAATAAATGATCATTATTTTAAGTTACTGTATTTTTGTCTGGTTGATTATACAGAAATTTTAACTGATATATTATCTCATAATTAAAATCACAGTGCTATTTTTAATGACAGCATCTTCTACTTTCATTCTCAAGAAATAGAGGAAACCACTTTAGTGATTTACTGGAATGGTAGAGTTTCTTTCACCAATTTATTTCTAAATTTCCTAGTAAACTAAGTGTCTCTATGCTTTCTTTGGAGACACAATTAAGGGGGTAGAGTAAGTGAATCATCATTGTACATCTGCTGCAACAGTCCCACTTCTCTGTGTCCTTGGATTCTTTCCTTTTATCTCTATTATACTAAATTTAAGTTTTCTAATCTCATTTGGCAGTGGAATACTTTAAATGTAGGTTTCAACCAACCAAGCAACAGAATGAGCTGGTATAGCTATCTCTAGTATGTGCAACTGTATTGATATATTCAGCCCACTATAAAATTTGTTGTTTTCCCTCCCTGTTTAGCAGCCTTAGAATTTATTCCCACCCACACTACTAAGTTGCTGTCTATTCAGATTTCAAAATCTTGCAATTTTGTATCTAAGCTTTCTCCTTCTAGGTCTGATTTTATTTTTCTCATTGGGACATTATGACCTTTAATTTCAATTATTGTTCTCAAGGAATAAGATGTAATAAGGGTAATGGCATTGGTATTGCCTTTCAACTAAATACCTCAGATGAAGTATGGTCTGCACTGAGTTGGACTTTTCTTTTCTTTCCTTTCCTTTCTATTTCCTTCCTTTCCTTTCCATGTTTCCTAGATTTCTATTTCATCCCTACTGAAGTCTACATATCAGTTCTAGATCTCATATTAGAAACCAGGCTCTCATCCCACATGGATACTGCTTGTACAGTCCCTAATCAAGCTAACAGCTTGGCTTATTTCTCTAGCACCATCACAGAACAATTTACTTTTAATATACTCCTTTCTGCAAGGTATTTCCACCGTGGGAGGCTGTTTCCTCTGCTATATATTACAATTGAGAAATTGCTGATTTCAGTTTCCAGTTCACACAATATACCAATTTTGATGTTAGTTTTATTCTGTCCATTGCAGGGGCATATTGCAGATTTTTACAAATTTATTCTCTAAATTTTATTGAAAAGTATTTTTTCGTGCAGTGCAAAATCCAAAACATAAGTATTAAGCATTTATATTAATAATGATGATAATATGTAATAAAGAAGAAGAGGTGGAGAAGGAAGGAGCAGGAAGAGAGGAGAAAGGAATAAGAGGAGGAGGAGATGAAAGGAAAGGAAAACTTCACTGTGCAACAAAGTAAGAATTTAGATTCTTAAAATTAAATTTGCTTTCATAAATAGGAAGGATAGATCATTAATTCAAAACAAAAGTAATTATTCATAAAGCATTATTTTATAGTATAACTGCTTTACTATATTTCCAATGATCAAATATTAACTGCGAAAATTTCTTCTACTAACCACAATAACAGATACTTAGTTCCCAATTCGTTTTAACATTACCCTTTTTTTTTTGTTATATTAAAACTTTCAACTTTGGTAAATGGGTGACAGACACAAGATTCTTAAATTCAACTGAAACCTGGGGTAAATAAAATAAATCTTGCATAGCAAGTCCTAATATAAGTATATTATTCCATAAAAATATTATGATTAACTGAATAGTTTGGCTCCTACATGCTTTTTTTCTTTCTTCAAAAGCAACATTTTCTATTTTTTTTTAACTTGTGAAGTAGAATTAATGTAAATTAGAGACACTTGATAGCCATCAATTACTGAAATATTTAAAAATTTAAAAAACTGTTGTGAATTACTTTCACATAAAATTGTAATACAGCCTTTATAACTAATTAGTATTTGTAAAATATTCCTAAAAAAAAGGAAACATAGACAAGCATATGATAAAAACCTAAAATCTCTAAGTATGTTACTCATCTATAAACATTGTCACCTAGTATTAAAGACAAAACTTAGAATATGATAATTCTCTAAACTCTATGTAAATATCATTGGAAATAAACAGTTTGCAAAGTATTGGCTCATGATAGTAGGCTTGGAACCATTAGCATTTCTGTATTGTAGGACTTCCCATGTGTTAGTCTAATTCAAATGGCTTCATGTTTGCATAAAATGGATATTTAAAGTCTGTGGCAATAAGCTATGCATCTTTTGTTACTACTCCTTGAAAACACTAATATTGTTTATATCTAATATAAAATAATAAAATAGAAGTCAATACAGATTTCAATAGCTTCATTCAATTAATTATCTTAATGGACAACTCTGAATTTCTTCCCAGTCATACAATAAAGTTCAGGGAATCTAACCTTCTTGTGTCCTCATTCTTAGACACATATCACATATTGCTAACTGTTAGTTATCATTTTTGATAAAGTTCATTTATTTTTAATTGTATTTCTCAGGTTCAGGAATGATTCTTCTGCTATCTGGAGGATTTCTCCCAAAGAATCATCTGGTCAATAGGCACATGTACTTCATAATTTTATTCTCCCAACTGCTTTCTAAGTCATGTGGAGTTATTTAAATAATTCCAGTGACACAGTAAGAAAATTTCTTCAGAGTTATTTTCCTGGTAAAATTTCCCTCTTGGAATGCTGCTTATTCAACTGCATTAGTAGTCTTAGTCTCATTGCTGGATATTCACAATCTATAATTTACTCCTTCCATTTGTTCATTGCAAGTCCTAAGACATACATGTATGTGCATTTGTTAAAGCTCAGTGAACAAGCAGTTAATATTTGTTTATATTATTGTGTATACATTTTATATCAAAAGAAAAACTATAAAAATATTAAACTGTGATGACATGCATACTGAAGTATTCAAAGGGAAATCTATTGATGACTACAATTTGAAATGCAACAAAAAAGAAGAAATAGAAAAGGATGGATAGAGGGGTGGGTTGTGGATAGATATTTGATAAGAAAGCATGGTCAGATGTTAATGGTAGATTCCGGCTTGTGGGTATATGGAGCCTTCATATGAAGATTGTATAAATCTTTCTAACTTTTCTATTTGAAAATATTTCACAATAAAATGTTGCATAGAAAAGTATCATGACAGATTTATTATCCTCCAGGATATATGGAAATTATTTTCTTACAGCAATTCTCTGATAAGTTTTTTTTTCTTGTTGAAAGCTGTTACTAATACAAACTGTGATTGGTGTTTTGAGACTTCACGAGCCACTTAAATTACTTCCTAAAAATACTTCATTGTTTTCCCGGTTCTGTGTGGTTTGATTTTTGAGCTGTGGTTTACTCAATAAAAGATTCTGATTCATTGTCAGGTTCTCTAAAGAATCAATCAGAACTTTGTCATCAGCAGAAGAATTACAATTACATGAGTCATTTTGTGTTTTCCTGTGGTGATTGGGACTTGGGCAATTTTCTTTCATCATCAGGGATTGGCAGTCTTAGGAAATAGAAGCAATGTGATCTTCCTCTAGTGCAGAGTGTCCAATGACCCTATGTAGAGGCAGAGACAGTGATGGTTGCTCGAACAAAGCCTTAGAATTCTTTCTTCATAGACTGGTAATAGCCCTCACTTCTTTCTTACAACCAAGAGGTATTAAACAGCCTTTATTTCCTCCTCTTGTTTACCAGGTAAGAATTCTGAGACTTTAGTATGGGGTTCAGAGTTTATGTTGTTAAGTATGACAAGGACAGGACTGGAATGCAAGTCCCTTGCTTCTTTTACAATCCCCACATTATGCTGGTCACACTGGATATTTGAAGATCCAAATTTATTTAACCAATACCCCTAGTTGTGAGCTTCTAGAAGCTTACTTACTTAATCAAAATATACAGAAATTGAATAAAATATTCACAAATGTTTGTGTAACAGCCACAGAAATGTCTAGCAATTATAGGTACCCAGTTAACATTTGTGAAGAAAAGGAAATGAGGTCATATAGATTTTAATTGGCTTAGCCATCAGTCTTGACTAGTTAATATGATGTTAAGGTCCATGTTATCCCTCTACCATTATGCCGTTGTTGCATTTTGATGCATCCTTTATCACCTTCTGCTTGTTCCTGAATCATCTGACCTGCCCTGTGCTTTCTGCTTATTCTCTAGATCCCAGAATATTCCCTTCTGATCCAAGATAGTGCTGGTGAGGGCTCTTTCTTACTACTTGTCGATTAAATAGAAAATGAAGATTTGTTCTTTTCAAATAAGAGAGTTAATATATATATCTCAAGGTATGGAAAGAGAGAGAAGCATGAATCAGGTTTGTTTTGGATTTCCCAGCTTTATTTTCCACTCAAATTATAGATCTTCCTCATGCTTTAATATGTAATAAATATTATGAAGTTTTTGACCTAAGATATAGCTATCCAGACTTCAGGCATATGAAATTGATAAGCTTAATGCTAGATTTGAATGTCCAACCAAGCTCACATTGGAGCTTAATTCCCAATATGGTATTTGAAAGGTGGGGCCTTTAAGAGGTAATTAGACCATGATGGCTATGTGCTCATAAATGGATGAATGGTTATCTATAATAGCTGTCTGAAAATATTCTAAATACTTTTTCAGATTTATTTTCACATTATAATTCTGTTTTAATTTTCAATCAAACATAAACTTCTTATTTTTTAAGTATTTTTTTATTTTCTTATATTTCTGTTCCATATTACATTATGTAACTCATGTAAGATATATTTATACATACGTATTCATCTTGAATGAAATATACTTACATGTTTTAGATAGGCAGTTTATCTATCAAATTAAAGGTTTGAACCAGCAGTTAGGCATCTTCATATTTATTCTTCTCCTTTTACACTGTCTCAGATACATTATCCCCCTTGGCACTCTTACAATTTTTAGATGTAGATGGTATCCATATGGACATCTTTATTATTTTTTTCCCTAAAGCATCAACATACAGTAATGAGAATTACCGGGTGAAAGTGTTTTTATATCAACTAGTCACTCTCCTTTTTGGAATTCTGGAATTATTCCCAGTTGTCTCTGAAAACTCATAATTCATGACTTTCATATTTCTTCCTCGTCAGCTTTCATTTATAATAGTAGCTTTTACAGTTCAATATAATTTCAATATTGTTTTTTTTTTTTTTTTTTTTNTCTTACTACTTGTCGATTAAATAGAAAATGAAGATTTGTTCTTTTCAAATAAGAGAGTTAATATATATATCTCAAGGTATGGAAAGAGAGAGAAGCATGAATCAGGTTTGTTTTGGATTTCCCAGCTTTATTTTCCACTCAAATTATAGATCTTCCTCATGCTTTAATATGTAATAAATATTATGAAGTTTTTGACCTAAGATATAGCTATCCAGACTTCAGGCATATGAAATTGATAAGCTTAATGCTAGATTTGAATGTCCAACCAAGCTCACATTGGAGCTTAATTCCCAATATGGTATTTGAAAGGTGGGGCCTTTAAGAGGTAATTAGACCATGATGGCTATGTGCTCATAAATGGATGAATGGTTATCACAGGAGGGGCACTGGTGGCTTTAAGAGAAAAGCAAGTAAGCACATTAACATGCTCTTGCCATTCTTATCATGTGATAACCTGAATCACCTTGGGATTCTGCAGAGAATTCCCACCAAGAAGGCGGCTATGTGTACCCTGGACCGTGGACTTCCCAGACTCCAAAACTATAAAAAATAAATTTTGTTTTTTATAAATTATGTAGTTTCAGGTATTCTGTTACAAGCAACAGAAAACAAACTTTTACACTTACTGAAATGATTGTAATCACTAGTCCAAAAAAAAAAAAAAAAAAAAAGCTAATACCAGTACGTATTTATTTCTTTATTCTATTCCCATGGTAAGTCACTGAGTGAATTACTGTGTGAGTGTAGAATGTACTTTGGAGAAAGTAACAAGTGATTTATACACAACTTCCTTAGAAGGTAATTTCTTACACAGTCTTTTACAAAAATCTTAAATATTTTAAAAATAAAGGTATTTAATTTAAATTAATTTCCAATATAAAAGTTAAAAACATATATTTGAGAGATTCTAGCATACCTGTTAATTACAAAGGGCATTCTTAAAGAGCATGTTTTCTTTTTACAATTGAAACTCCTCATTTAGTATATAATGTAGTCATGTATTTGAAAGCTCAGTAGGAAGTCACAGATGAAAGCAGAAAACAGTATATTGTGTAGTTCTAATGCAAAGCCTGGTTATTTATCCATCAGTTAATAAAAATTATTAAAATTTTAAAAATATTAGTATGTTACATGAAATAAAGGGTGTCTAGTTCCCCAAAATAATTTTCAATTTTATAATGTTATAACACAATAATATTAGATTTTTAAGGATTAATGTAAAATAATTGCAAACTGCAAATTTTAAAATTTAAAAATAAAGACAAATTTTTCACTACTTTTTGACCCAGTATTTCATGTTTGTTACAGTGAGATTTCTCAATACCATTGCTATAAAGATTTCTTTTGAGTTATACTTCTTTTCTTACTGTATTCTAACTAGAAACCTTTAGCTTTAAGAAATAAGCTTGCAAGCCCTCTCCCTCACCAAAAAACAAACTCATAAACAAAAAAGAAATATGCTTGCAACTGAATACAAAATGGAGTTAAAATATTCAGTGCTCCAGCTAATCCCCATAACATCTGGTCTATAGTAGTTATCCCACTTCTTTGGTGCTTCCAACCCCCCAAAAGTATATTGACATATCAACATTCATAGCCATTTTTTATAATAGCTGTCTGAAAATATTCTAAATACTTTTTCAGATTTATTTTCACATTATAATTCTGTTTTAATTTTCAATAAACTTCTTATTTTTTAAGTATTTTTTTATTTTCTTATATTTCTGTTCCATATTTCATTATGTAACTCATGTAAGATATATTTATATATACGTATTCATCTTGAATGAAATATACTTACATGTTTTAGATAGGCAGGTTATCTATCAAATTAAAGGTTTGAACCAGCAGTTAGGCATCTTCATATTTATTCTTCTCCTTTTACACTGTCTCAGATACATTATCCCCCTTGGCACTCTTACAATTTTTAGATGTAGATGGCATCCATGTGGACATCTTTATCATTTTTTTCCCTAAAGCATCAACATACAGTAATAAGAATTACCGGGTGAAAGTGTTTTTATATCAACTAGTCACTCTCCTTTTTGGAATTCTGGAATTATTCACAGTTGTCTCTGAAAACTCATAATTCATGACTTTCATATTTCTTCCTCTTCAGCTTTCATTTATAATAGTAGCTTTTACAGTTCAATATAATTTCAATATTGTTTTTTTTTTTTTTTTCCTGGCTGGTAAGGGGATCGCAACCCTCAGCACAGTGTGGCCTGCACCACGCTCAGCCAGTGAGCGCACTGGCCATCTCTATATAGGATCGGAACCCACGGCCTTGGCGCTACCAGCACCACACTCTCCCGGGTGAGCCACGGGGCCGGCCCCAATATTGGGTTTTAAGCAAAGAAATTTTCTTTGTCCTTTATCGCGATCCAAACATCATTATTATTATTTTCCTTCAATGAACACTTTTGTTTCAAATCATTTCCCTGATTTTTTAAAAATTCTGTATGCCATCTCCTACATGTATCCATTCCAGGTAAGTTCCAGAGAAAAGTAGTTTATTTAATTGATATGGAAATATGAGGGCACTCAAAATTTTATGAAAAAATGCAATGAAAAAATACTCTGAATCTTTCCATAAACTTTTTGAAGACCTCTCATATTTCTGCCAATTATTATTTTTGTTTCCTAAATTGCATTACAGTTAAATCCGCATGCCAATTCAGGTTTAAGTTTGTTTTAATGTGTGTGTATTTTGTGTTTGTATGTAGACTTATTTCTAGATTGCAAGGTTCTCAGGTAAAGAGATGTGTCATCTCTTTCTACAGTAATTCCCATGAGAATAAGCACTGAGAGTATTTATCAAAACAATTTTCACATCTTATTAAAAATGATGGTAACAGCTTAAATTATAACTCATGAAACACTCGGCATCATTGTAAGCTGAGTTTACTCACTTTTGAATAACTTATAAATAATCTGACCTTCAGAAACTGTTTCATTAGATTTTTTATTTGTTTTTAATCATTTGCTATGTGAAGTCCTACCAAGTTCTCTTCAAGTTTTTTTAAGACTCTTCTGTCTGCATAGCTAAAATCTAAACCTTTTCATACTACACGATCAGTTTCCTTACTCATCTCCTGAGAAACAACTAAAAACTCTCATGAGAATGCATGAGGATGTCCTTACATACCCATTAATTGTTATACATTATATTCCAAGGATAAAATAAGGAGTTTAAGTTTAAATAGGTTTTTTCTTGCCTGACACAATAGAGTTTCTAAAAAGATTTTGCTACAAACTTTAAATGTAAGGAACTTATGATTTAGTTGTAAAGCCATGACTAACAGATTTGTAAGACAACTCTCATTACTAGGCTGTAGTCTATCTGCCCAGAGTGAGATGAAGATTGTGGGAATGGTTTGAAAAAAAAAAAAAATCAAAGAAGAGCTAGGTCTTCCGCTAGGTCATGACATTTTCTATTTAAATCCCTTTTCAAATATTGTCTAATGAAAATATACATAAATTAAAACTTACCTCTTCTCCAGGGAAATATAAACTAGACATATAGCACCGAAGTTCTTTTTCTTGATAAAGTAGATATTTTTATTACTAATATTGCCTTGACAGTTTGGGAGAGATACAAATATTGCCATAAGTTATATGGCAGCCTTAAAATATGCTAAATTAAACTAAATAATGATTTGTACTTAGAAAATGGAAGAATCTGAGGACTTCAGGATTTTTTCAAGGATATAGCTAATTAAGTAAAAAAACAAAAACAAAAAAACCCTGGCGTGAATTAGAAATATACCCAAAGCAGCTTAATGTAGTGATGGCCTTATCTAATGCTTCAGTCACAATGGCAAGTGACCAACTGCTGTGTAATTATCAATCCGTTTGTGTGATACGTTTTGATGTTTGAACCATATCTAAGATTCATATGTAGTCTGGTCCAAAGCACACAACTTTTCATATTTCAATAACCTCTATATGGCTTGTATAAGAGGAACCGATGTAAAGGAATAATCAAACATGTTGGCAATACAAAAACTAAATCATATAAGATTTTTTTCCTCTTCGAAAGTAAATGTTTCAATACTCAACTGTTAATGCCTTTTACTACAAGCAGCAGTTGCCTAGTATTTGTATATTTAGAGATATCAAATTAATGAAAACTTGATTTGGTGACGTTAACAATTTAATTCAATTTCAGTTTCTCACTTCATACATATTATTTATGATTCCAGGGTGGAGATTTAGGTATGAGAAGGGGGTCATCTTGGCTTTCATATACTCCATCCCTCTTTTTTCTCTTGTGTCTTCCACACCTCTGAGCTAAGGGATTGGGGTTTTTGAAAAACGGAGAATCTTCTCATAATCAGCCGAAATACCATGATGGGTTCTCTTTCACTGTGAATGTGGTGTGGTTGGTTTGTTCACACCAGGGACAATTCCTTTGCTACCTTTTTCTTACTTTGAAGCCCCTCTCTCATCCTCCTCTTATTAAAGATCAGTAAATGCCAGGTTGATCAGCAGTAGAAAGAGGATAGTTTTTAAATATACTTTTTAATTTTTAGCCTGCATGGTTGGTACTAGCTGGGACTGTCACTGTGCTGTACTTGAAAGTGTTTCTCTATCCACTGTCCTGGTGTCTGTGATATTGTCCTGTAACCTCTATCAGTTTCCCTGCCATAATTATTCAGACTCCATCCTTCATCCTTGGTGTCTGCAGGGACATCTGAAATTTTTACATGCAGACTACCTCCAATTACAGAACTCAATTTTCTTTTGTTAGAGACTCTCCTTGGGTGGTACTAATCATGAAGTCCTGCTCCTTAGGGCTTTTTACTTGTTTTTCTCTTTTTAACAGCCTTTTACAAGGGTCATGATGGCAACAGTCTGTAAAAATTCTTTCAAATTTCTCTGCTCTGTTGTGCTAATTTGACACTTCCTTCTATTTCATAATAGAGTACTGTCGGCCCATTTTTCAATTAGAATTTTCTGATTAACTCTTCATGATTTAGAGCATCTTTATCTCTTCAAGGAATCTGATTCAGTTAACCTAGAGTAACCTCAATTTTGTACACAACATAAGTAATGTTTTCTTTACTTCTTCCTTTTAATACGGTCATGCTTAGGTGATCTTTTTCCAGTAACCTTAGGGGAACTTTAAAGGAGGATTTAGGTAAAACATTGCAAGAGCAGAAAGCTAATTGGAATCTCAATAAAAAATTAATTGCCATATCCTACAACAATAAAAAGGTCAAACAAATTTCCTGTCTATTTTGCCAGCAATACATTTGCATTAGAAAAGATCAATAGAAGGTAATACAAGAAGTTAATTTAGGCAGGTGAAATTGATTTGTTAACCCTTATGTTATCGTTAGGATTGGTGCTACTGATAGAAATAAAATAGTTTTTCCATAACATTGGTCTTATTCCTGTTTTGTACTGCATGATCTCAAAGACCTTTCTTTAATAACACTAGATATGCACTAACCTATGAAAACACTTTTTTCAATCTTTTATGGAACTACAGGGATGGAATTCAGTGAGTGGCTGGTTGAAGTTATATGTGTATGTGTTTTTTATTTTCAACATTTTAATTTTATTTACATATGTGATGTATTTTCAACCAGAGACCAGTGATACCACCTGTCACACATGGTTCTTTCTCTTTTGTCCCACTTTGGGCACCAATATTTGGAAGAACTCACATTTTATTTGAAATAATAGAGGTTGTTTATTTGCCAAGATCATTTGACAGTATGAGGAAGAAATAAGTTGCAGGCACTCTGCTTAACAAATTCCTTCACATCCTTTCCTGAATTTGATCAATATCTCCTTGCAACATATTTCTCATTATCAGTTTTTAATATTTTCTCTAGCACTTTATACAAGAAAATATACCTCCTAACATCCCAATGAACAGCATTATTTGAACAACTCATTGGTGAGTATGATTTTCCTCTACAAAGCTTGTGAATCTTGACCATATCCCTTCACAGGTCTTTTGATATTCTTTTACCATAATAATTACCTGTTTTTCTATCATCCATAATTATTTTAGAAATTTTTATATATGATGATGGAGGTATTTAATCGAGTGTGCATTTCTCCTAAGGCCAAATTCAAGTATTTTCTGTAAAGTTAGTTTACATAATCGTTATGTCACTTGTGGGTTTAAATCAAACTCCCAAAATATTTTCTCATCATGTCTGGTCATAATATTCTACATCAGTGTTCAGCAAACTTTCTCTATAAAGAGCTGATGTATTAGTTTTCTTATTGTTGCTGCAACAAATTACCAACCACAAATTTAGTGGCTTAAAACAGCACAAATTTATTCTTTTATGGTCCTAGAAGTAAAAAGTCTGAATTGAGTCTAATGGAACTAAAGTCAAGGTGTGATAAGTGCTGTTCTTTTCTGGAAACCCTGAAGGGAGAATCCATTATCTTGTTGTTTCCAGCTTCTACAAACCACTTGCATTTCTTAACTCATGATCATTACAATCTCTTGCTTCCATCTTCTAGAACTGTCTATCTTCTACTACATTTCTTACTGTCTCTCATATCCTGTTTCCCTCTTATAAGGACCTTTGTGACTATATCAAATTCACCTGTGTAATACATGTAGAGACTGTATGTAGCTTGCAAAGCCTTACATATTTACTATTTGACTGTGCCTTTTTTTTTTTTTTTTTTTTTTTTTTTTCTTGGAGCATCTCCCGATCTTTTCCAATCCCCTAGCAGAGTAAAGTGAAAGAAGAATCTTAGGATTACAAATATGCACATTTTTCTCAGGTTACTTTTTATCATGTTAGCAATCCTTTTGTTTTTTAAAGTCATTCTGATCTAGAAAAATGACGAAGTCTTTGCTATATTCTTAAATTAGTGACTGTAATTTTTAATATAGATTTTGCTTTCTTTTTAGTTGAATATCATGTTAATAATCTTATGCCAACACAAACAGATAGCCAAATCTACCTGGACTCTTGAGAATAGTTTTAATAATAGTGGATATGTGCAATCAATTCTCAACACATTTTAGAACATTTAACCCACAGTGTTTGTGAAATCTTATTTTAAAAAATGTTATCATGGGTGGCAAAATTTTGGCTTGAAGTTTGACTTGATATTTCAAAACAACCAAAATATTTTCAAATCATGCCTGATTAACATAATTTTGGCTAATCAGATTGAGTTGTAGAATACTGAGCTCAAATGAAAAGATTAGTTTAAAGCTATGGGGTAAATTTGCTTTGAAGTTCAATTCATGAAGCAAGTTCAAAAAGATTTGAGAAAAAATACAATACCTGAAGTGTAATATGCTTTTTTATTTCCAAATTTTGTATTGTGGTAAAATACATAAAACTTAAAATTTACTATATTAACCATTTTTTAAGTGGACAGTTAGTATAATTCCATACATTCATAATGTTGTGTGCCCATCAAACCCACCGATCTCCATAACTCTTTTCATCTTATAAAACTGAAATTCAATACCCAATAAACAGTAATTTCCCATTTCTTCCTCTTCCTAGCCACTGGAAACCACCATTCTACTTTCTGTTTTTATGATCTTGAGTACTCTAAGAACCTCATAAAAGCAAAATTACTCAGTACTTGTCTTTTTATTTCATTCAGCCTAATATGTTCAGTGTTCATCCATGTTCTAGCATATGTCACCAATTTTCTTGCTTTTTAAGGCTCAATAATATTCTATTTTATGTACATACCATATTATTTTGCTTATCCATTCACCTGTTGATGGATGTTTAGATTGCTTCCACATTTAAGCTATTGTGAATAGTGCTTCAGTGAACATGGGTTTACAAATACCTCTTCCAGACTGTCCTTTCAAATGTTTTGGGTTTATGCCTAGAAGTGAAATTTCTGAATCAAATGGTAATTCTATTTTTACAATTTTTTGAGAAACTGCTGTAATATTTTCCACAGTGGGCATACCATTTTAGATTTCAACA